>NC_056626.2:8161979-8419479 GCF_002870075.4 Lactuca sativa | reverse complement strand
GTGTGTAATGTAGTGTGTCGGTGAGAAACCCTTGGCTGGAATCTGAAAAGAAGTCACCACCACCACCATGAGTTGGTGGCTGCCACCATATACCACCACCGGCCGCCATAGGGGTAGTTGTGTGTGTGTGTGTGCGCGTTTATCAATTAGTTTGTGTTATTTTCTTTATTAAAGCATTGTAACATGTAATTAGAGATAAGAATAATGAAAAGAAAACTCAAATCACCACCTTGAGGTGGTGGCTGCCGCCTCCTGCTGCCACCAGCCGCCGTGTTGGGTGGTGGTGTGCCTAGTTTGCGTTTTGACTCGTTTGGAATACTTGGACAGAATGGGCCTGGCAAAACCATAATAGGACCAATAAAGCCCAACAATGTGATTAATGGGTTAGTATTGGGTAGGAAACCCTAATCAGGGTTTAGAAAACCCTAATGGCATAAAACCTTAAGTTTTGGGAATTGATCGGGACACACACGGGAACTATTTAATAAACTTAGAATATTAAATAATAATCATTGGAAAATTAACCTAAGACAATATTGGACTTAATGGATTAATTCCTTAATGAGTTAAGTTAGAAACACTTAACCCTAATCGTCATTTCATGTGGAAACCCTAATTTCACTTGGGCCTTGACTTGGGCTTTTCTATTGGGCTTTGATGATTGGTATATTGATGGGCTTTCCATGAACAAGTAAATGGACTAAAATATTTTTATGGGTTTTAAGATAAGGCCCGTGTGAGAGACTTGGGCCCAATTTGAAAAATTAGGCCATAGGCGGGCCATAATTGGGCCTTTATGATTATGTGATATTGGGCCATCGGAATACCAAGTATTTGGACTACATAATTGGATGGGCCTTGAGGAAAGACCACATAGAGGTCAGGGCCCAATTTGGAAAATTGGGCCATATGTTGGGCTTTGGCCTATTACTTGACTTTTGGGCCTTTGGAGTGTAAGTTGGACCTTGGGCATGGAACCCAATTATTAATTGGGTGTTGTTTGATGTTCGCAGTTCAGGAATCTGTCAACTAGCAGCTGGAGTTTCATCCGCAGGACTTCAATAGTGTTAGGTGAGTTGTCCTTACTATACTAATAAGGTCGAAGGCACCAATGCCGACCCTTTTTGGATTTGTATCTGGGTGATTTACATGATATGTTATTGATTTACAACCTGGAAATTAGGATGGTGATATGCTTAGTGACCTGGTTAGGTCGGTATCCTGGTATATAAGATGATGATATATTAGTGACCGGTTAGGTCTGTATCCTGGTTATGGGATGTTGCTATGATTAGTGATATGTTAGATCGGTTTGACTGTTATATATTTGAGCTAGCATATGATATTCATGTGCACATGTATATTTGATTGGGGGTTGGGTTGAGGCGGTCTTGCTTTGTGTTGTAGGCCAACATACCCGGCGAGCAGTCCAGATTGGCTGTAGGCCCTGCGAGGCGGTACAGTCATGCTGAAGGCTCATTATGCATGTAGTTCTGTATTTTTTATATGATATGGTTATATTTGTATGGTGTTGGTATTTTGGGAAAACTCACTAAACTTTGGGCTTACAGTTGTTGATTTTGTTTCAGGTACTTCTGATGATCGCGGGAAGGCGAAGGCGTGATCGTGTACCTCCTAATATTTTCAAGATTGATTCTGGGGATACTCTGATACATAAACTATTTTGAAAAAAAATTGTAATAACTTAATGGATTTTAAATGTTTTAAAAAGTTTTAAATCGGCTTGATTTTTTATGGATGTTACAAGTTGGTATCAGAGCCTTGGTTTGAATTAATTGGAGGAACATTTGTGTGAATCCAGTCTTAAATCATGGAAAGATTTTCAAAATGATTTCTAAAATGGTTTTCAAAATAAGTAAAGGAGGATGCAGGGTGTACGATCAGTCGAAGCCAGTAAGTAGACCCCAAAATACCATACAGTTATTTGATTATGTGATATCTTAGAATAACATGCTAGTGCTAGACTAGGGATCTTCTGGAATTGCATGATAGAATTTCCTGATTACATGATGCCTGCTAGCCTAGGGTTTCCTTTACATGAGATTGAAATCATTAATGTAGTTTCTTAGTGTATGCATTACGGTTATACATCATTAAGATCTTATAGGGTGAGAATGTTTGATTTGGCCTTATGTTCTGTACTTGTTTGATTGGGAGCTTAGGGTAGGATTAGATATTCGAAAGTCTATATGATCCATCGTTATGTATGGCTAGCATACACTAGTGCTGCAGGGTTGGTGGAAGTTTCATGGATGGGTGGGTTGTGTGAGGCCGGGAGGCCAGTTACGAGATATTTAGCATTCACCTAGGAGTGAGGATTGAGTGCTCGCTATGATTATTTATATTGTTATGGCGTTGTGATGATACTTGAACAAATATGGGTAGCCGTGGAAAGTGGTATGGGCCCGAACTACTGAAAGAAATGGACCCATACACGTAGCAAGGAAGTCACAACCCCTAGGGTTGGGTTGGGAGTTGGTCCCCTGTCATTATATGGATTATCAGAGACCTTTATGGTGTCTTATCAGAATGGTTTCCTTTCAACTCTGTTACAAATGTGCTTCAAACAAATGATTTTTCTTATACTTAAAACTGTCTTATCAAACAAACTGCTTTCAAATCGTTTTACAAACTGACACCAAGTCATCATTTCTTAGTTATTAAACTTTTCAAAGGTTTTACAAAACTTATTTTATACTTTTATATTGTCAAATGCATGCCTATATATGTATAATTATATAAGTAATGTTTAAAGGACTTAGGACGGCTAGCTCGCTTTATTTCCTTTTCCTCGTTGGGATGTGGCCTTAGGGCATCGGTTATTAATCTAAATGTCTTCTAAATATTAGTTATATATATCATGTATATATATGTAGACATAAAAGTTCCATCAGTTAGTTCAGTACCTTTGGGTAGCGGTTCCATCAGTTAGTTCCATCAGTTAATATAGTTATATATCATGTATACATATGTAGACATAATAGTTGTACAAGGGAAAAACTTTCGCTTATGTAGAGGTTCAAACTTTCAAAACAGTCAGGTCTTGGTGGAAGACTACTTTCAAAACAATCGAGTCTTGGTAGAAGACTACTTTCAAAACAGTCGAGTCTTGGTAGAAGACTACTTTTTATACTAGTAGGAAATATGGGATTTTCTAGGGCATTCATACTTATTCAAACTTTTCTTCAAACATTTACAAGTCTTTTCTTTACAATTTCCACAAATCAAAGACACATTAATACTTATGAATTCACCAGCTTTATTGCTGATACTCACTTTCAAAATAACTTGTATTCTCATGTCACAAATAGACAGGTACGATGACCAGGTTTTGTGAAGATGGAGCAGTCAAGACTCGTCTTTTATTTTGTTTATTCATTATGTTGTTTTATACTGTGAAAGAACACACATGTATTTAAAATTATACTATTCATGAAATGGATGATGTTGTTGCTTGTTTACTACTTTGCATTGTTGTGATACTTTACATGACGTCCTCCGCCCCAAAACGTTTCCTCTATTCTCGATTTTGGGGTGTGAAAGATTGGTATCAGAGCATTGTTTATAGTGAATTGAGTATATCAACCCATAAAAGATATACTAACTATAAATACAATAGGATTAAAATACTCTGACCAAGAGTGTATACTTTTAAATAATAAAATATTTAACTAAGTATACATACCTGCATTCATACTAAAATCCGTGTCACAATGACAAGAACAAAAGTATTATGATTGTTGAATATCACAAGTAAGCTCGGGGATGTATGGTCAGTCTTGGGAGTGGCATAGCCTGATCAACTATGTTGGTCCGAGGAGTGATTAGCACATGCCCAAGAATGGTTGTGATATGGCAACAAGTCTAAAAACTTACCAACACTACCACAATGAGAACACTAGAACAGAACATAAGCCTAAAATACTATGGGAGTATTTTGTGTTACTAAAATTACTTACTTGAGAGCTAAAAAGATCTTCATTACTAGGTCAATAGTTTCTAAGTGGATACACCAAGGTTATATGTAACTAGGATGTCATAGACTTAGAATCTGTGAATTTTTGCTTTACCCCATTTCCTTGTGAATTTGGAGTTAAGGTCACTTATTCGAAGGCCTATCCTGTTTTGATTACATATAACTGGTATGCACTTTATCAATAGTGGTGTAACTAATGAAGATTATCTAATAATTATCTAGATAGTTCGTCTAATAATTATTTCCTTACCCCAATTCTCGCATAGATAACATGGCTAGACTCCATCCCCACAGCAACTCGTACCTTCCGAACGAAGGCAATGCTGCATGGTTTGGAAAAGAACCAGAGAATGATCATCCAATCCCTTTGAATGATCACCATGCTGAAGACCTTTCGGATGATGCTAAATCCAAACCCGAGGTTCAGAACCTACCCCCGGTAGTTCCCATTCCAAATCCTAACCCTCGTCCGGCTTTTCATGGTCCGACGCCTCCTTGGGTGGAATGCTTGTAAACATGGAGCGAAGAGCAAGACCAACCTATGTCGTTTAATGGAGACCGAAGCTTCTACAACTTAAGCGAAAGTGTCACACCCCAAAACCGGAACGACGGAAACGTTCTGGGGTGGATGACGTCATGTCAAGTATCACAACATATGCAGTATAGTAATCAAAGTACAAAAACCATTGCATTAATAGTAATAGTTTTACATCGGTTACATGTTATAGTAATATCATCGTAATTACAGAACATAACATAGATGCAGCTCGGAACTAGGCTGTCTTCACAAAACTCCTGGGATGCACCTGTCTATCGCTGACCTGAGAATACAAGTTATTTTGAAAGCGAGTATCAGCATTTTATAATGCTGGTGAGTCCATAAGTGTTTAGTATCATTTGTGTAAGTAAGCATTTTATTCAAAATAACTTTATGAAAAGTAGTAGTCTAGAATCTACGGTGTATTAGCATCCTTTCCAGAAAATCCTATATTTTCTAAATAAAAGCAGTCTTCTACCAAGACTCGACAGAGTTATGTTTTAAAAAGAAATTTTCCCTTAAATACTATCATTACCAAATACAAAATTGACTTTAAAAGAGTAACGAGAAAATCAAAAGTGAAGATACCAAGGGAAAAATAACATATACCTCAGCAGTAATACTGCTGACTAAGGCAAAGGAAATCATAGACTCCAGGAGAGTATCAAATGAATGATACGCCTGGCTCAGTCTAACAAAAGGAAACACAGACCCCAGACAGTATCAAATAAGCGATACAGCTAGCAAGGTCTAAAACAAAGAATGAATGTGAACCTGTATGTAACCATGTTGATCGACGATAGAGTATCCGATGACCCTCCAGGTCACACGTAGAGGTAGTGGCAGTAGAGGTAGTGGCATTATGTCACCCATGGGCCTTACTGGCGCAGACTGTAGCTAGTAGTCTGGGTGTGGGAGTGTCAGTCCCGTATAGATCTATACACATGATGTTCGCTCTCCTTCCCGGAGACTCTGGTTTCACGGCGTTGGCGCAATGAAGCGTCGTAGAAGGAAATAGTGTGTCACATTCTAAAGTAAAAGAGAGAGGAAGAGATAGAGATAGAGATAGAGATAGAGATAGAGATAGAGTCTCATAACTATTCCTATAATAGTTACTAGGGTTCTAGAAACATGAATAATAGAGGAAGGCCTTTACTACCCAAGGCGATGCACTGGCTGAGAGAGAGAGATTTTATGTCCATATATGTATACATGATATATAACTAATGTTTAAATGACCTTCGGACGGATAACCGATACCCACCAGACCACATCCTAACGAGGAAAAGGAAATAGGGCGAACTAGCCTTCCTAAGTCTTTCAAACATTATTTATATAACTATACAAAATACAGGCATGCATTTAACGGAGTAAAAGCATAGGTGAAAACTTTGATGAAAACTTTGGAAAACCTTTACACATAAGAAATTTACGATTTGATGTTAGTTTGTAAAACAAGTTTGAAAATCTTTGGAATCCTTTGGAAAACCTTTAATAACAACTTTGAAAATGATTTGTATAAAACAAATTAAGTGAAGAAAAACCTTTGGAAAACCTTTTAACAAGAGTTGAAAGCGAGATTGGGAAAATCTTAAGCTGGATAAAACAGTGTAACATGCGAAAATGGATTTGGCTATATAGTTGTTAATCACATGTGATTTATATAATAACTATATAGGTCAACTTGTATTCCCCCCCCCCATAAAAGCAGTTAAAATCATTTAAAAGGTTGATTTAGGGGTATGAACTCACCTGTTGTAAGTGGATCGGATGCAGGTGCCGATTGGGTGCTCGGTGTCAAGTGAAGACTCGAACACACTTAGTGACCCAGTAACATATGAAGGCATATGTTTACATACAATTAGTGTTTATAATACTAATTTAAACACGTAAACGCATTCTAATGTGCGGAAAACACTTTGGTCAAGTGCTAGGAGGCTATTGGGTTGCAAATAAGGGAGTGTATGGCCTAGTTAGGGAGTTTACTCTTCAAGAGTAAACTCTTTATAGAGTTTACGGCCCTAAGACCATATCCCCATGAGTTTACGGCCGTAAACTCATGGGTGGTGTGCTCTTGGATGATTTAAGGTCTTATCTCACTAGTGGAATTAAGCTAGGCTCAAATCTAGGGCCTATGAAGGGTTTAAGCCTCAAATAGACCATTCATGGGAGTTTACAGCAGTAAACATAGAGTTTACGGCCGTAAACTCTTACTAGCCCCTTCCTTTTGTGTTTTGATGGTTCATACTTGTTTCTAGTCAATTATACAAGTCATAAGTGGTGTTAGGGGCATCATATGACCATTTTATGGAGTTTACAGCCCATGGACCAATCCTAGGGGGGTTACGGCCGTAAAATCCTAAGTCCTTGGTTTGATTGATGTTTAAAGCCCCTACTTCGTTTGTGGTTGATTCTAGACATTTTCCCAAGCCATAGGAGGTGTTTGAGGGCAATTCTAACACCTTTATAGGTTTTCACAGCCCATGAAGAGGGGTTTATGGTCCAAGAGTGTTCTTGGGCCGTAAACTCAAGTTTTCTCTCCAAAATGCAAGGTTTTGGTGTTCTAAGCTCGAAGGTGTAAGTCCACAAGTCATATCTAAGCCCTAGGAGTGATTTGGAAGGGTTTTGGGGCTTCAAAACCCCACTTATGGGTGTTCACGGTCCAATAGTGTTCTTGGGCCTTAAACACATGATTTGGTCACTTTTGGATGTCTTAAACACGAATTTGCATGCTAAATAAGCTACACAACAAGTTAGGATTGATTACCTACGATTTTGGAGCTTGAAATGGACTTTTTTAGATCGAAAGCAAGTTGTAGAGAGAGAGTGAAAAATCTCAAATGGAGTCCACTCACCCTTATATAGGGTTTGAGTCTGTGGCTTGGAGGAAATCTACCCGATACTGACGTTAAACGGGGCTTTTGGTCGCACCTGATTAAATGGTCGTAATTTGACTTGGTTGAAACTAAAACTTTTCAAGGGATATTGAGGGTGTTTCTAATTTGTTCCAACCCTTACGAAGTCATTATAAAAGTCCCAAATCAATTAACCAATTCAAAAAGGTTGACAGACAAATTAAATAAAGCGAGTTTTATTAACGGAAGAAGAGGTTAAAAATGACGGGATAAATTTCGGGTTTGTCACATCATCCGCTCGTTAGAGGGAATTTCGTCCTGAAATTTGGGTTTAGGCAAGGAAGTAGACATGAACAATCGGGTAGAGGTATGAGGGTACTTCCTATTCGGTTGGTCCTCGCACTCCCAAGTGAGCTCTGGCCTTTGCTTGGCGTTCTAACAATCTTCACTTATAGGATGCGGATTCCGTTTCGTTCAGTTAGCGATTCCTACAGGTGCGTCTACGAAGTTAGGGTTCCCAATGGTTTCTATCAAGATGAGTGGGATACAAAGAGTGACGTCGAGTAAACACTTTTCAAGTCTAAGAAGTGGATTGAATTGGGGTGAAACTTATGGAATTTCCGAAAGTAGTCATGGTCTGACGAGGGTTGGACCTATTTTTGTGAAGAATCTCGGATGGTCCTAAGCTCTCGGAAGGGTAGAGCTTTTCGGTACTTAGAACATAGTGTACTTCTATGGCGAGATCATCACTGGTGTGATCGCCATTCTGAAGTTCCCAATGTTCTCTCATACTGGGAGTGTAGTCCTTCAGGTTGGTTCTTAGAAAGCTCGGGTTGTCCTTGGATTCGTGTTTCCTGTCGATTGGCTTTCAGAGGTTTTCTGGATTATCGGATGAATTGGATGTCTACGGGTATCTGTTTGCTGCAGGCGTCTATCTCAACCTAGTGCGAAATGATCCTGCACTTCTGGTTCTTGAGATGTTTCTAACGAAAAGTCTCGTAGTCGGTGAGATAGGGTTTTACCAGACGATTGTTTAGAAAGTTTTTAAACTTTTCATCATCGTCTAGTTGACGCTTTCATAATATGATTCCTAACGGGAAAGAATCATGCTCTTACTCACTTTGTTGTTTCATGAATTGCACTCCCTGCTCAGGGCTAACACAGTCCTTAGAGAATTTTTTGAAGTGTTGGACTACCTCAGGAGGTGGTTCTACTATATCTGCGCGAGATAGTATTCTTGGAACACCTAGTAGTCCAATGAATCTCTAAGACATGCTCTTATCTCTAGGGCGTCGGTTTATTTTAGTTGCGGAAAGCCTGTGCTCTTGTATAACCCATCGACTAACACCTAGACTTGCGTCAAGTCTATAATCTCTTCGGGATCTGGGTTATAAGGCTTAACGCATCCTACTTTCGCACTTTATTCAAGTATTCTTGGATGCGGAGGTTATCTTGTGGTTCTTGGCATTCTAGTATTCACTTCGGAGAATGCATTTTGTTGTCTACAGGGTGACGGTGACTTCTTCCTTGTGAGGGGGGGGGGGGGGCGGAGTGTCCTAGGCACTTCTCGTCGGTAACGGGGTGGACGAAGTGCCTGAGTAGCGCGGGCATTTCCTGCGACTACTCTTCCGGGGGTTCTGAGTTTTCTTGATTTAGGTTAAGTCTAGAGGTAAAGGGTTCCGTCACTCGGAACGTCTAATCTCCTCATCCACTCTTATCAAGGTTTAACTTATCGCAGCTTCCGGATTTCTGGGATATCCGCTGAGATACTTAATTCGGGGGATTAAGCGTGAATGGATAGTCGTAGTCAATGTCCTTGACTCTTACGACTCAGATTTCTTTACCAACTGAGGGTGTTAGCTACTATGTTGGCTTAACCGGGATGACAACAATTTCGGATTTGTGGTCATTATAGTAGCTCAACCCTCAGTGGTTCTCTTGACTCTAGTTCCCATTCCATGGGATAGGATGAAGGGTTTTACTATGAGTTTCGTGGTAGAGCTCATACTTGGCTTAACCACTAATACTTGGTGTATGCAAGCCGTATATATAATTGAGGTCAGCAGGATGTTCAGTTGTGCGACTCCACCCCAGACCCACAACCCAACGAGGAACAGGGAGTAGGGAGGAAACACACATCTTAAATCTTTTTTATCTCAATTATATACCACCCTTATGCATATACTCAGCTATAGTAGTCAGTCCCATGAGTTCTATCCTCTTGATTCACGAACCTGTTTGTGAGGTGCGAAGGGTCCTTCTACGGAGTAGGTTTCGGGTGGTTAACGTCTTCTGGAATGCCTGCAGGGTCTTTCGCTTTGGTTTCTACCCTACTATTGGGTACTTCGGAAGGGTTGAAATAAGAGGGACGACTGACAGATCGCATTAGTTTTTATTATTTTTAGGTTCGGAAGAACCTTTATTTGCCGAAATGGCTACGGTGAAAGTTCTTTTTACACAGCACTAGGGATTTACACATGGCTGCACTAAGTCAACCATGATTGATAGAGACGTTGAAGTTGGCATACATCAACATCATATAGAGTGAGGGTCGATAGGGTCATGTGCTGAACGGGCACACAAGTTCTTGGCATCTCGGGTTTCATCCTGTGTATCACTGTCGCGGATACTTGGGCCGATAGAGTCGACGCGGAACTATAGAGGGTCCTGAGTGTTTCAGAATAGGGTACCTTTCATGAATGGATTCTCACGAGGCCTTTCTATAATCACCTAAAATATACTAGTCATGTATAATTAAGGTGGGGAGGACTTTTGACTGAGCGACTCCACCCTAAATCCACAACCAAACGAGGAACAGGAAATGAGGCAGCATCACTCACTCTAGGTCTATCCATCTTAATTATACACGACTTTAATGTATATATCGATCCATTATAGCTCTACCTGATGAAATTTTAATTTATTAACAGTGCTGCGACTTTCGCCTTAACGGGGAAGTAATTACATTTAGAATTAGCCTTTTAATGTTTTCGGTTGGTTATCTAAGATTGAGAGACGTACCAAAATCTATCGGGTTCCTTGATGCTTCTTCCTAGGCATTAGAGTTAGGCTCCTCCTGCGCCCTTGTCGTTTCTCCTGCAGCAGTAATCCTTAGTATCTTCCCGTCTGCGCCAAAGTTCTTTATTATTGGACAGTCCCTTTTGAGGTGTCCCATCTCACCGCATTGATGACATGACTGGTTCGTACTATTATTGGTGGTGGGAGTGAGGTGCTTAGTCAAAGTTACGTGGACACGGGTGCCCTCCTCGTTCCTCCACTTTGAAAATTTCCCTTTAAAGAGTCAGACTTTATCACCACCTTTGTATGTAGGGTTGGTCCCAATGCCAGGGACTTGTGAAATGGGTCGTGCTGGCGCTGAAGGGGTGGGGGTTTCCACTTGCTGCTGTTGCGCGACAAGTCTATGGAGTGGTTGGCGCTCCTTTTGAGCTTGAAGATTTCGTTTCCTTCTCTCTGTTTTACCACTTTGCATGTCCGTGACTGTCGCCATTCGTTGGCTTCCTAGGTATGGTCTTGTAGGTGTCGAGATGGAAAGGTTGGTAGGGGTATTGACTGTCTCAGCTCGTTGCCCTACGAAAGGTCCTTGAGCCGAGGTACTTCCTTCCTCGTTCTTAAACTTTCTCTTCGGTGGATTTGGTTGAGGTTCTTGGGTGGCTGGGTACACAGAGGTTGGTTGCTGCTGTCCATTACTTGGATCGGGAATCCCGATAGGGCTCTTGCTAACATTGATGTTGTTAGCATTTAGATGAGCCATGATGACAGCTGCTACGGCTGCCGAGACTGTAGCTTGGAACGTAGCTTCATCGAATAGGAGAGTCGGTTTCTTGCCAGCGGATTGGTTACGTTTCTTCGGAGGCATGGTTTTCCTACGCAGAAAGGAACACAAGCTGATGAGAGACGATAGTTAACCCTGGACGTATCTATCCTTACAATATTAGGCATAAATTTTTCCCGCGCCTCGGATATTGGTTATCTGAGTGTCGACCTACATCCCTATGATGTAGTCCGAGTATTCAAGGTAGGAGTAAAAGTATTGGAAAGACATGAGATGGAAGTCGTTCCTACTAAGTTACCTTTATACTGGGAAAGGTTCACTCTCCGGCTTGGAAAGATTTGAGGGAAGTTTGGAACGAAATCACAGAAGAAAAAGGCTCATGAAGGCTTATGGTTAAACATTCTCAATCAAGGTTTTGAGATCCGATCTAATCGTATTACTTGCGACGGGAAAAGGCGATTTACCTAATCACATAGTGTGAGTAGTGTAATCACTAACTCACTAAATTGTATTATTTTATGGGTGTATTAGCGCGACAATAACGAGGAAAAGACACTTCTCGGGTTCCATGTACTAGCTCCCTCTGTCTTCCTCATATCCTTGCCTGGGATCGGCGTTGGTTTTCTTCGGGTAGTTACCTAGGGTTCTCTTCTCGTGAAGACATATTGAATTTCTATTCCGCCTTACTTCCGATCCTGACTCTGAGTGTCATCACTTCATGATGGATGACTGGAAATCTCGGAAGTTCAGGTGAATTTCCCACCGATGTCCCTAAAAAGGTATAGGCACTTGGTGGTTTCAATAGTCTCGTCCTAGTTCATTTATTTCCGAACTGGAAATCTTCTCAATGAACTTCTCCTGGATCTGAATCAACTCTTCTGTCGAGCACTGAAGTGGATAGAGTTTTCTACAGGGTTCGTGCGAGAATGGAAATGTCTAAAGAATCCTAATAGATTATTAACATTTCACCGAGTGATCCATATCGAGTCCTGCTAAAATTACATAGGGTACACAAATTATATATAAACTAGATCCGATAGGCCTTCAACTATGTGATACTACTCTATATCCACATCCCAACGAGGAAAAGGAAATAGAGCAAAACCACACATTCTCAGTCTATGGGATCCTTATTATATATAACCTTGGAAGTGTACCCTTTGTAATCATAGGTATATCAATAAGGGATCTTTTTAGTTTTTCACACAAGGTTATCTATGGATCCTAAAATACCCCTATGGTATTTTAATTTCTTGTTTGATTCTTAACTTCTGAATATGATTCTGGGATTAATGTAAGTCTTTTAGTATTCCAAAATACTCCCATAGTATTTTAAACTTTATGTTTGGCTCTAGCATTCCTATTTGGTAAGTTTCAGACCTGTTGCAACACCACTATCACTCCCAAGCACACGTTCATCGCATCTCGAATAATTGTAGTTGATCGGGTTACATTTATTCCAGCTTACGATTACATAACTGCCCAGGTTTGACGGTAATGCTCAACATCCGAAGACTTTTATTCTTGTTCTTCTTGTGATACTTTTTTCGGGGGTTTAGATTCTGGATCTTCTTATACTTTGGTGAAATATGGTTATATTTTAAAGTATAATTCTTGGTCAGAGTGTTTTATCCCTATGTATTTATAGGCTGTATATCTTTTATGAATTGATATACTGAGCTCACTATAAACAATGCTCTGATACCAATCTGTCACACCCCAAAACCGGAACAGCGGAAACGTTCTGTGGTGGATGACGTCATGTCAAGTATCACAACATATGCAATATAGTAATCAAAGTACAACAACCATTGCATTAATAGTAATAGTTTTACATCGGTTACATGTTATAGTAATATCATAGTAATTACATAACATAACATAGATGCAGCTCGGTACTAGGCTGTCTTCAAAAAACTCCTGGGATGCACCTGTCTATCGCTGACCTGAGAATACAAGTTATTTTGAAAGTGAGTATCAGCATTTTATAATGCTGGTGAGTCCATAAGTATTTAGTGTCATTTGTGTAAGTAAGCATTTTATTCAAAATATCTTTATGAAAAGTAGTAGTTTAGAATCTACGGTGTATTAGCGTCCTTTCCAGAAAATCCTATATTTTCTAAATAAAAGCAGTCTTCTACCAAGACTCGACAGAGTTATGTTTTAAAAAGAAATTTTCCCTTAAATACTATCATTACCAAATACAAAATTGACTTTAAAAGAGTAATGAGAAAATCAAAAGTGAAGATACTAAGGAAAAAATAACATATGCCTCAGCAGTAATACTGCTAACTAAGGCAAAGGAAATCATAGACTCTAGGAGAGTATCAAATGAATGATACGCCTGGCTCAGTCTAACAAAACGAAACACAGACCCCAGACAATATCAAATGAGCGATACAACTTGCAAGGTCTAAAACAAAGAATGAATGTGAACCCGTATGTAACCATGTTGATCGATGATAGAGTATCCGATGACCCTCCAGGTCACGTGTAGAGGTAGTGGCATTATGTCACCCATGGGCCTTACTGGCACAGACTGTAGCTAGTAGTATGGGTGTGGGAGTGTCAGTCCCATATAGATCTATACACATTATGTTCGCTCTCCTTCCCAGAGACTCTGGTTACACGACGTTGGCGCAACGAAGCGTCGTAGAGGGAAATAGTGTGTCACATTCTAAAGTAAAAGAGAGAGGTAGAGATAGAGATAGAGATAGAGATAGAGATAGAGATAGAAATAGAAATAGAGATAGAGATAGAGATAGAGATAGAGATAGAGATAGAGTCTCCTAACTATTCCTATAATAGTTACTAAGGTTCCAGAAACATGAATAATAGAGGGAGGCCTTTACTACCCAAGGCGATGCACTGGCTGAGAGAGAGAGAGCTTTTATGTCCATATATGTATACATGATATATAACTAATGTTTAAATGACCTTCGGACGGATAACCGATACCCACCAGACCACATCCCAACGAGGAAAAGGAAATAGGGCGAACTAGCCTTCCTAAGTCTTTCAAACATTATTTATATAACTATACAAAATACAGGCATGCATTTAACGGAGTAAAAGCATAGGTGAAAACTTTGATGAAAACTTTGGAAAACCTTTACACATAAGAAAT
The DNA here is from genome assembly GCF_002870075.4 of Lactuca sativa. NCBI lineage: Eukaryota > Viridiplantae > Streptophyta > Magnoliopsida > Asterales > Asteraceae > Lactuca > Lactuca sativa. The sequence continues at coordinate 8,405,169 of NC_056626.2, read as the reverse complement.
TTACGATTTGATGTTAGTTTGTAAAACAAGTTTGAAAATCTTTGGAATCCTTTGGAAAACCTTTAATAACAACTTTGAAAATGATTTGTATAAAACAAATTAAGTGAAGAAAAACCTTTGGAAAACCTTTTAACAAGAGTTGAAAGCGAGATTGGGAAAATCTTAAGCTGGATAAAACAGTGTAACATGCGAAAATGGATTTGGCTATATAGTTGTTAATCACATGTGATTTATATAATAACTATATAGGTCAACTTGTATTCCCCCCCCCCCCCCATAAAAGCAGTTAAAATCATTTAAAAGGTTGATTTAGGGGTATGAACTCACCTGTTGTAAGTGGATCGGATGCAGGTGCCGATTGGGTGCTCGGTGTCAAGTGAAGACTCGAACACACTTAGTGACCCAGTAACATATGAAGGCATATGTTTACATACAATTAGTGTTTATAATACTAATTTAAACACGTAAACGCATTCTAATGTGCGGAAAACACTTTGGTCAAGTGCTAGGAGGCTATTGGGTTGCAAATAAGGGAGTGTATGGCCTAGTTAGGGAGTTTACTCTTCAAGAGTAAACTCTTTATAGAGTTTACGGCCCTAAGACCATATCCCCATGAGTTTACGGCCGTAAACTCATGGGTGGTGTGCTCTTGGATGATTTAAGGTCTTATCTCACTAGTGGAATTAAGCTAGGCTCAAATCTAGGGCCTATGAAGGGTTTAAGCCTCAAATAGACCATTCATGGGAGTTTACAGCAGTAAACATAGAGTTTACGGCCGTAAACTCTTACTAGCCCCTTCCTTTTGTGTTTTGATGGTTCATACTTGTTTCTAGTCAATTATACAAGTCATAAGTGGTGTTAGGGGCATCATATGACCATTTTATGGAGTTTACAGCCCATGGACCAATCCTAGGGGGGTTACGGCCGTAAAATCCTAAGTCCTTGGTTTGATTGATGTTTAAAGCCCCTACTTCGTTTGTGGTTGATTCTAGACATTTTCCCAAGCCATAGGAGGTGTTTGAGGGCAATTCTAACACCTTTATAGGTTTTCACAGCCCATGAAGAGGGGTTTATGGTCCAAGAGTGTTCTTGGGCCGTAAACTCAATTTTGCTATCCAAAATGCAAGGTTTTGGTGTTCTAAGCTCGAAGGTGTAAGTCCACAACTCATATCTAATCCCTAGGAGTGATTTGGAAGGGTTTTGGGGCTTCAAAACCCCACTTATGGGTGTTCACGGTCCAAGAGTGTTCTTGGGCCGTAAACACATGATTTGGTCACTTTTGGATGTCTTAAACACGAATTTGCATGCTAAATAAGCTACACAACAAGTTAGGATAGATTACATATGATTTTGGAGCTCGAAATGGACGTTTTTAGATCGAAAGCAAGTTGTAGAGAGAGAGTGAAAAATCTCAAATGGAGTCCACTCACCCTTCTATAGGGTTTGAGTCTGTGGCTCGGAGGAAATCTACGCGATACTGACGTTAAACGGGGCTTTTGGTCGCACCTGATTAAATGGTCATAATTTGACTTGGTTGAAACTAAAACTTTTCAAGGGAAATTGAGGGTGTTTCTAATTTGTTCCAACCCTTACGAAGTCATTATAAAAGTCCCAAATTAATTAACCAATCCAAAAAGGTTAACGGGCAAATTAAATAAAGCGAGTTTTATTAACGGAAGATGAGGTTAAAAATGACGGGATAAATTTCGGGTTATCACAGAAAGAAGCTCAGCAGACAGAGCTCTGCCAATCCTGGTATGTAGAGTTGCCCGAAATGAGATTCAGGGCAGGACAGCTCTCTATTGTATCGCAGAGGTTGATGCCAATGCAAGAATGCATACCATCCATAACAATCGCCGTGAACACACTCATGAGAGATCTGAGAGAGACCATGAGACCCTGCTACAAGCACTAGCTGAAACACGAGCCGAAGTCTTAGAGCTCCGAGTACGCCAGAGGGTGTACGAAAGTCACCTGCTTGATACGGAATGTCAACTAGATGAACTAAGGGTTCACCATAGTGGTGACCGTCGCCAGTAGGAGATGCTTTACTTTCCTTCTTTGTCTTAAAGAACCGTGTTCCTGTCTATGTTCCGTGTAGCACTTTTCTATGTGGATTTCTTGTACTGTAAGTACTTTTAATTAGGCCTTTATGATGTCAAAGACTTTTCTACTCCGAATGTGATGTAAGACCTACTACAAGGTCAATTTTTCCGAACTCATTACATCTTAAACATCAATGATCCTGACATTCAGCTAAATTTTGTGTCACTCTTTGTTCAAATACTTTCATCATACTATCGTTGAAGTCTATCTGAAACCCACTCTAGTCAAGTTATGGACTAGGGTAATTTAACTCCGGAATCATTTCCAAGTCTCTTTCAAAGGTTGGATCATGTTATTTACCAACCGATGGTACCCTGTTTTGAACGACCAAGGTTTTGAGACCATTCTACGAACTTACTTCTACTCCGTACTAGGACTGCATCATAGGGATGTAGGTTAAACCTTCGAGAACATACTTCTACTCTTTACGTGAACGATCGAAATACATCGAAAACCAAATTGAAAACCACAACATTCGATCAATCAAATATCAGAGTATCAATCCCAGAATAAACTCATAACTGCGGAAACAAGAGAGTGTGTGTGTGTGACATGCTGCTACCGCGCCGGCTCCTTTCCCCTAGCTGAGGAGGTACCTGAAACCAAAACTGAAAACCGTAAGCACGAAGCTTAGTGAGTTCCCCCACTGTACCACATACCATATAATCTCATAACATACACGTATTTTCAGGCATATCTGGGTGCCCGACCTACCCCCTTCGGCCCTCTCGACCGGATATTGCCTAGCATATATGGGCGCTGGCCTCCCCTTCGGTCCTCTCGACCGGATACTGCCTAGCATATCTGGGTGCTGGCCTCCCCTTCGGTCCTCTCGATCGGATACTGGGGAACTATTTCTCCCCTCTACTACTACTACATAACATGTATCACAATATCGTAATCTATCTAACATGGTTGGGTATGACTACCCCTTCGGCCCTACCGACCGGATATCTCGGGGACTATCTCCCCCTACTGTCACTAGCACATAGCATCATATCATACTAGCACATAAACACAACATAGGTAGTAGTAATCCCTAAATAAATATCACAGAGACAATCATCTACATATAACTCCTATTGGTGGGCCGGCATTGTGGCCGTAGACCCACCGCTACTGGAAGGTAACTCACCTCGAAGTAGCTGCTGATTTGATCGGGACCTGACTGTCTACTGTTGCTGTTGCTGCTCCGGAAATCCTCCGGCTGCAATTCCCACAACATACTCAATCAAACACTGCTAACTGTCCTTTGGGTAAAATGACAATTTTACCCCTGATCATGCCCTAAGTCAAAGTCAGAGTCAACTTTCAGTTGACCCGACTCGCCGAGTTGGCTTTCCAACTCGCCGAGTCCCTACCCAAACGATTTTCCTGAATCCCGTTTCTACTCGTCAAGTTAGGCGACGACTCGACGAGTTCTCCATCTAAACTGATATTCAAGTCCTTTATCCTACTCGCCGAGTTGTATGAACAACTCGTCGAGTTCATCTTCATCCGATGAACACTTATGTTAAGACTCGCCGAGTTGTATGAACAACTTGCCGAGTCTATCTTCATCCGAAGAACACTTATGCTGCGACTCGCCGAGTTGTATGAACAACTCGTCGAGTCTGTTCTTGATCTAAGGAGGTTGCCTTGAACTCGCCGAGTTCCTCCATAGATGAGTTCAGCTTCCGATTCACTGAGTCACACCCCGTGACTCACTTCTCACTCGACACTACGAAAAGGGGACAAACTCGGAGACTCGCGAACCGACTCGCCGAGTCAGATGAACGACTCGCCGAGTCGTTACCATGCAATTACTATATGGTCGATTCTGCTTGAATCCAGTCCATGCCATTTACAAATCTGGGTTCCTAGAGCATGAATGACACGTAAAGTTTCCAACTTTACGTGTAGATACTCACCAATGAGGGATTTAGGGCTCAAAATGCCTCAAAAGGGTAGATCTAGGGTGAACAAGCAACATGGGTCCATAAAGGTAACAGATCTGAGCTCCTGGAGCTCAATCTTGCCTAGATCTAGAGGCCAATCAACTTATTACGACTTATATTGCACATACAAGCTTGGGGATTGGCTCAAGAAGGACTTAAATGAACTAATAAGCATAGAAACATGGGGAAAACGGGTTATACCTCAAAGGAACTGCTGAGAGAGCACAAAGATGCTTGGATTCCTTCCCTTCCTCTTGATCTACTTCCCTTTTGCCTCAAAACCTTCAAGATCACACAACAATTGCTTCAAACTCTAAATGAACAACTTAGAACGAGGGTTGGAAGCTCTGGGGGGGTGAATGGGGGCTGGCTTGGGGCAGATATGTTGTTTAAATAGGGTGCAAACCCCTGAAACTTAGGGTTTCAGCCAACAACTATGACTCGCCGAGTCCAGGATATGGACTCGCCGAGTCGCCAACTTAAACGTGTCCCGGGTCCCGCATCTACTCGGCGAGTCGGACCTATGACCCGCCGAGTCCAAGGCTAAAAGAAGAGAAATACTCAAATAAGATTTACGTACCAGGAACCAGGTGCTACAAATCTCCCCCACTTATTTTAGACTTCGTCCTCGAAGTCTGTTGCTCGATCCTTAAGCAGCTCGGGATTATGCTCCATCATCTCGTCCACCGGCTCCCAAGTCCATTCTGAACCCTTGCGGTGCTGCCATTGCACCTTCACTAGCTCCACCATCTTGTTCCTCAAATCCTTCGACTTCCTGTCGAGGATTGCGACTGGGCGCTCAATGTAATTCAGGCTGTCATCAACCTGAATGTCCTCTAACGGCACAACCGCTGAATCGTCCACTAGGCACTTTCGCAGCTAAGAAACATGGAAAGTGCTGTGGATCTGGCTGAGCTCGGCTGGCAGATCCAACCTATACGCCACCTTGCCCACCCGGGCTACGACCCTGAACGGTCCAATGAATCTCGGGCCCAACTTTCCCCGCTTCCTGAATCGAATGACACCTTTCCAAGGCGACACCTTCAGGAGAACCGCATCCCCGACTTGGAACTCCAAGTCGGATCGACGCTTGTCGGCGTAACTCTTCTGTCGACTCTGAGCAGTCTGAAGCCTGCTCCGAACCTGTTGGATTCTCTCGGTCGTCTTGAGCACCACTTCGGTGCTCCCCATGACTCTCTGGCCAACTTCACCCCAGCATATCGGGGTCCTGCACCTCCGACCGTACAACATCTCAAATGGGGGACGGTCAATACTCGCGTGGTAGCTGTTGTTGTACGAGAACTCGGCCAAAGGAAGATAGGTATCCAAGCTACTACCGAAATCCAACACGCATGCCCGCAACATATCCTCCAAAGTCTGGATGGTCCGCTCGCTCTGACCATCCGTCTGCGGGTGAAAAGCGGTGCTAAAATGCAAACGAGTACCCAACTCGTCATGAAATCTCTTCCAAAATCTGGAAGTAAAACGCACATCCCTGTCCGAGATAACCGATACTGGCACCCCGTGCCGCGCCACGATCTCCCTGATATAGATGTCGGCCAATTTCTCGGCCGATATGCTCTCCTGAATCGGGATAAAGTGAGCACTCTTGGTCAATCGATCCACGATGACCCAAATCGAATCCATTCCACGCGCGGTCCTGGGAAGCTTTGTGATAAAATCCATCGTGATATCTTCCCATTTCCACAGTGGAATATCCAACGGCTGCATCTTGCCATGCGGCCTCTGATGTTCGGCCTTGACCTTCCTGCAGGTCAAGCAACGCTCAACGTACCATGCCACATCCCGCTTCATGCAGGGCCACCAATAATCTAGACGAAGATCCCTATACATCTTCGTCGCCCCGGGATGAATAGAGAATCGGGACTTGTGCGCTTCCTCCATCAAAACCTGGCGCACGCCTCCGTGATACGACACCCACACCCTACGGTGTAGTGTCAATAGTCCCCAGCTATCATAATCAAAGGAGGAAGCCTAACCCACCACATGCTCGCTCTTCCGATGCTCCTCCCTGATAGCCTCCTGTTGAGCCTCCCGAATTCGCTCCAACAGGGGAGTCACCACGGTCATCCTCATGCAAACGTCCCTGATCGGCGCCGCCTTGCGGCTAAGCGCATCGGCCACCACATTGGCCTTCCCCGGATGGTAGAGGATCTCGCAATCATAATCCTTTACCACGTCCAACCACCGACGCTGCCTCATATTCAGATTCGGTTGATCCATGAGGTACGTCAAACTCTTGTGGTCCGTGTAGATGGTACATCGAACCCCGTAGAGGTAATGCCGCCAAATCTTAAGGGCAAAAACCACCGCCCCCAACTCCAAATCATGCGTCGGGTAGCTCGCTTCATGAGGCTTGAGCTGCCTCGAAGCGTAAGCAATGACATGCCCCCTCTACATCAGTACGGCGCCCAACCCGGAAATGGACGCGTCGCAGTATACCACAAAATCCTCTACGCCCTCTGGCAGGGCTAAGATCGGCGCCTCGCACGGTCTCTGTCTCAGCGTCTCAAACGCAGCCTGCTGCTCGGGTCCCCACCGAAAGACCACGGCTTTCTTCGTCAGCCTCGTCAGGGGTACGACTATCTTGGAGAAATCCTGAATAAATCTCCGATAGTAGCCTGCTAATCCCAGGAAACTCCGAATCTCAGATGGAGACTTCGGAACCTCCCATCTCATCATGGCCTCGACCTTGGCCGGATCGACCAGAATCCCGTTCTGGTTGACAAGGTGTCCAAGAAATTGCACCTCGCGCAACCAAAACTCACACTTGGAGAACTTGGCATACAGGCTCTCCCTCCTCAGGGTCTCCAACACCTCTCTCAGATGCTCCTCATGCTCATCCTGAGTCTTGGAATAAACCAAGATGTCATCGATAAAGACTATCACAGACCGATCCAGCATCGGTCTGCATACACGGTTCATGAGGTCCATGAACGCGGCAGGAGCATTGGTGAGCCCAAACGGCATCACCACAAACTCATAGTGGCCATAGCGTGTCCGAAACGCGGTCCTCTGCGTATCCTCCTCCCTGACCCTCATCTGATGATAACCCGAACGCAAATCAATCTTGGAGAACCAAGATGCTCCCTGAAGCTGGTCAAAGAGGTCATCAATCCTCGGGAGCGGGTAACGGTTCTTCACCGTTACCTTGTTCAGCTCTCGGTAATCTATACACATCCGATGCGACCCGTCCTTCTTCTTCACGAACAAAATCGGGGCTCCCCAGGGTGAACTACTCGGTCGAATGAATCCCTTGTCTAACAGCTCCTACAGTTGTGTAGACAACTCCTGCATCTCAGGAGGAGCCAACCGATACGGTGCCTTGGCTATCGGGGCTGCACCAGGAACAAGGTCAATCCTGAACTCCACCTGTCGCTCCGGAGGTATCCCAGGAAGCTCCTCCGGGAAAGCATCTGCAAAATCTCGAACCACCAGAACCTCGCTCACTGTCGCCTTACCCGCCTCCCGGGTATCCATCACATACGCGACATATCCTGCGCATCCCTGCTGAAGGTAGCGTCTCGCCCTTGCTGTTGAACATACTGCGGGTCCACACTGTGGCCTCTCGCCATGAATCACTAACTCTCCTCCGCTTGGGGTCCTGACCCGCACTAGCTGTTGTGCGCAATCTATCACCGCCCCAGTAGGGCTCAACCAATCCATGCCAATAATCACCTTGTTCCCACGCAGCGGAATGGGAACCAGGTCTACTAAGTAGCGCTCCTCGAACAGACGCAATACACAATCCCGAAACACCATCGATGCTCGCACCGATCGATCATCAGCAATCTCTACCTCCAGAGGGCAATCCAACATACCCGAAGACTCAGGAAACTTCCTGCTAAGCGCAAGGGACACAAATGATCGGGATGCACCCGAATCGAATAACACCTGAACTGGGATACCGTTCACATGGAACGATCCTAAAACATATGTATACATACGGAGCACATATCAATATCATAACATCATAAAATAAAAGAGAGAGAAAGAATCATACCCGTCACCACATCGGGTGCGGCACGTGCCTCCTCGGTAGTTAACTGAAATGCTCGGCTCCTCACCACCGGAGCCTCTGCCTTGCCCTGCCGGCCATCCGTGATCCGCAGGGTCGCTGGAGCTGGCGCCTTCACCGACGCTGAAACTGTCAACTGGGGGCAATTGGCCTTCTTGTGGCCCCTCTGGTTGCAGTGGAAACACAGCAACTCCGATGTCTGAATAACTGTTGTCGGAGCAATGTAATCCCTGCTAAAGTGCCCAGGCTTGCCGCACTTGTAGCAGCCTGATGATCCCAACCGGCACGCTCCCTCGTGCGTCTTGCCGCATTTCCTGCAGCGTCCCCGTCCCTGCTGGCCTTTTGGCCCCGCATATGATCCCTTGGGCTTCTTCCCTGAAGCCCCTCCTGACTGACCCTCTTCTTCCTTCCGTTTCCGGATGTGCTCCAAATCTATCTCCCTCTCCCTCGCCCTGGCAATCATGGAGTCCAGGGTAGGGCAAGCCGAAAAGCTAACATGCTCCCGGATGTCAGCTCATAGCATGTCATGATAATGGGTCCTCCTCATATCCTCATCACCAGCATACTGGGGTACCAACAAAGCCCTCTCTCGGAACTTGGCGGTGATCTCCGCCACAGTCTCCGTCGTCTGTCTCATGTCTAGAAACTCCCTGGCCAGCTGCTGAAGCTCAACAGCCGGCGCAAACTCTGCCCTGAACCTGGTCACAAAGTCCGACCAGGTCATTGCCTCGATAACTGAGGCTCCCAACGAGTCACCCACTGACTCCCACCAATCCCGGGCTCGGTCTCGTAAACACCCTGCTGCATACCTCACCTTCGACCCCTCGGGGCAAAAGCTAGTCAACTGTGCAGACTCGATGTCAGCAATCCATCGCCTGGCAGCAATGGGGTCTTTCACCCCATGGAAATCCGGCGCACCACTGCCCCTGAAGTCCTTGAAGGACAGTGTGCGAGATCCCGACTGGCTAGAAGCCATATCACTCTTGAATGCCCGAAGGCGATTCTCCATCAACTCGATGATCCCTTCCTTGATCGACCCAAAGAGGATGGGGGTCGACTCAAGGATGCCTTGGGTGATCTCTGACGTGATGAACTCGCGTAGCCCCTCATCTACCGGCTCGGAACCTGATCCCGAACCTGACCCCTCTCCTGAACTGCCATTTACCGGCCTCGATCGAAGTACCACCATTCTGCAATACATAATACAATCATTAGTGATATTGGTACTTCCTGAGGGATCACTGCTACTTACAAGTTCCCTGGTCTTATCTTGGCCTTCCTTGGTTCGGGTACGAATCCTCTGCTTTCAGTAGTACGGGCCCATACTACCTTCCACATCTATCCGTACCTTCTTCAAGGATTGCCTCGACTCCACCAGATCCCTTTCACTACTGCTGATCACTGTTATACTCATCCTAGGCTTGCCCTAGGAAAATCTCTGATTCTACTCTATCCAGTCCTCAACTGCTGCAGGCCTCCTTGTAATGCCAATTAGCCATTACCCAAATACCATCACATGTGACGAGGCTCAGATAATCCTTCGAGTACCCGACTCGTCCCTACAACGGTTGGACTCAAACGAGAGCTGCGCAGTAGGATCAAATCTGGCACTCTAAGATTATTCAACCCTGATCACATGTGACGTGACGTATTCGCCTAATGGCTAACTCCCATTATTCAGAGTCCCATATAGCACGAAGCAAGCAGCATTCAGACAAGGGTAACAATCTCAATCAACTCTATCCGCTTACAGGAACTGAGCTAGCATAAAGTGCTAAACTCATACTATCAGGCATAACCTAATCAGGCTATCCTACTTACTGTCTACTCAATATCTAGCATGCAATTCTCATACAACTGAAACACATAAAGCAGGAACATAAGGCATCACTCCTAGATCCTTAGTCCTATTCTAGCATGCTGCTCTACAAAAGCTGATAAACATAACATAAACTTGTATGGGTACTTTGGGGAATACTTACTTGAGCTCGGCCGGTCGCGCACATCACACACTTCGTTCTTTCTCAAAACTCTTTCTCAATTTTAGAAAACATTTTCTTTTAGAAAATCTTTTAATCCCTCGATTTGAGTCCAGACACCCCCGAAGGTGTGTCCGGATCCCTCAAACCAGGGCTCTGATACCAACTTGTAACGACCTAATTTTCACGTCCAAAAATTTCATTATAAAACATTACATAAAAGAATTAATAGTTAAAACATTGTTTGATTAAACCATTTCACATCGTAAACCAAATTGAAAACCACAACATTCGATCAATCAAATATCAAAGTATCAATCCCAGAATAAACTCATAACTGCGGAAACAACAGAGTGTGTGTGTGTGACATGCTGCTACCGCGCCGGCTCCTTTCCCCTAGCTGAGGAGGTACCTGAAACCAAAACTGAAAACCATAAGCACGAAGCTTAGTGAGTTCCCCCATTGTACCACATACTATATAATCTCATAACATACACATATTGTCAGGCATATCTGGGTGCCCGACCTACCCCCTTCGGCCCTCTCGACCGGATATTGCCTAGCATATCTGGGTGTTGGCCTCCCCTTCGGTCCTCTCGATCGGATACTGCCTAGCATATCTGGGTGCTGGACTCCCCTTCGGTCCTCTCGACCGGATACTGGGGAACTATTTCTCCCCTCTACTACTACTACATAACATGTATCACAATATCGTAATCTATCTAACATGGCTGGGTATGACTACCCCTTCGGCCCTACCGACCGGATATCTCAGAGACTATCTCCCCCTACTGTCACTAGCACATAGCATCATATCATACTAGCACATAAACACAACACAGGTAGTAGTAATCCCTAAATGAATATCACAGAGACAATCATCTACATACAACTCCTATTGGTGGGCCGGCATTGTGGCCGTAGACCCATCGCTACTGGAAGGTAACTCACCTCGAAGTAGCTGCTGATCTGATCGGGAACTGACTATCTACTGCTGCTGCTGCTGCTCCGGAAATCCTCCGGCTGCAATTCCCACAACGTACTCAATCAAACACTGCTAACTGTCCTTTGGGTAAAATGACCATTTTACCCCTGATCATGCCCTAAGTCAAAGTCAGAGTCAACTTTCAGTTGACCTGACTCGCCGAGTCCCTACCCAAACGATTGTCCTGAATCCCGTTTCTACTCGTCGAGTTAGGCGACGACTCGACGAGTTCTCCTTCTAAACTGATATTCAAGTCCTTTATCCTACTCGCCGAGTTGTATGAACAACTCGTCGAGTTCATCTTCATCCGATGAACACTTATGTTAAGACTCGCCGACTTGTATGAACAACTTGCCGACTCTATCTTCATCCGAAGAACACTTATGCTGCGACTCGCCGAGTTGTATGAACAACTCTCCGAGTCTGTTCTTGATCTAAGGAGATTGCCTTGAACTCGCTGAGTCAGGGCATTAACTCGCTGAGTTCCTCCATAGATGAGTTCAGCTTCTGATTCACTGAGTCACACCCCATGACTCACTGCTCACTCGACACTACGAAAAGGGGAAAAACTCCGAGACTCGCGAACCGACTCGCCGAGTCGTTACCATGCAATTACTATATGGTCGATTCTGCTTGAATCCAGTCCATGCCATTTACAGATCTGGGTTCCTAGAGCATGAATGACACGTAAGGTTTCCAACTTTACGTGTAGATACTCACCAATGAGGGATTTAGGGCTCAAAATGCCTCAAAAGGGTAGATCTAGGGTGAACAAGCAACATGGGTCCATAAAGGTAACAAATCTGAGCTCCTGGAGCTCAATCTTGTCTAGATCTAGAGGCCAATCAACTTATTACGACTTATATTGCACATACAAGCTTGGGGATTGGCTCAAGAAGGACTTAAATGAACTAATAAGCATAGAAACATGGGGAAAACGGGTTATACCTCAAAGGAACTGCTGAGAGAGCACAAAGATGCTTGGATTCCTTCCCTTCCTCTTGATCTACTTCCCTTTTGCCTCAAAATCTTCAAGATCACACAACAATTGCTTCAAACTCTAAATGAACAACTTAGAACGAGGGTTGGAAGCTCTGGGGGGTGAATGGGGGCTGGCTTGGGGCAGATATGTTGTTTAAATAGGGTGCAAACCCCTGAAACTTAGGGTTTCACCCAACAACTATGACTCGCCGAGTCCAGGATATGGACTCGCCGAGTCGCCAACTTAAACGTGTCCCGGGTCCCGCATCTACTCGGCGAGTCGGACCTATGACTCGCCGAGTCCAAGGCTAAAAGAAGAGAAATACTCAAATAAGATTTACATACCAGGAACCAGGTGCTACACTACCCCGCACCCACGTTAAAGTATTTAATGTTGGATAAGGTGTCTAAGTCCATAACTTATTTGATATATACTTGACCCGACCCAGCATGGTCCATTTGGGTTGCACTTCACCCAAACTATTTATGGATAATTTTATGAGAATTGTATACTTACGATTTATTAATATATTATAAGTTATAATATATTAATATAAAGTCATGTTATTTAATTAGTTTTAATCTTGAATTAATTATGAATTAATTTAGTGATTAAAAGGAAGACTAATTAAATCATGGGCTATTATGTTTATATGGTGTGGGCTAATACTCATTTGTTAATGGGCTAAGCTTATATGGAAATCCATGGATGATCCATGGAGCTTTTAACCCATGGATCCTTGGAAAGGAAAATACATGGGTTATTAGGGTTTAACCCTAACCATTCACACTATATAAATAAGCTTATGTTGCATGAAATAGCACCCTAGAGTGTGTGTGTGTGTGTCTAAGGTGTGGCCGATTTCTAAGAGTGTGTATACTCTCTCATAAAGTTTTCCAAGTTTGTGGTGATTTGTGATTTCCATTTGAGGCATTCACATTATTGGTGCTTGGCTCTCAAACTCCAAGGAATCAACACTCATCAAAAGGTATGTAATTCATCTAGTTCCTTTTATGTTTAAAAGTTCCCCATGCCATGCTAGATAAGTTATAAACCTTGGAAAACAAATTTTGCATGTATTTAGACAAACATAGATCCAAGGTTTATTAGGGTTGCATGTACACTTAGGAAGTGTTAGAATGCTCAAAACCCAACATTTAAGGCATTCGTTGTAACATACCCATAAACCGTTTAAAACTAGTGCAACTAGAGTCTTATCTTTTGCGAGATCCCGTCAGTAAAGGGACCCTCGTGCTGCGTATAATTGCCTTTTGTAGTATACCTTGTTTGCAGCAATAGTCAGGTATTTAATCTAAAGTACTGTAACTTTGTTAAAAGTTGCACTGTTGTGTTTTGTCTGTAACGCCTTTATGATCAAATCTAATGCCTTTATTTCTAAATGAGCCCGATATTATCATACAACTTGATTCAATTCGATCCGCACAATACCAGTTTCGTGCGTAAACCACTTTCTCCGAAATTGCCTTTCTATGCGAAGCCGTCATTCCAGAACTCCGAAGTACTCATGCATAGAGTACCTCATGTTTCTTATCATTTCCGAAGAAACCTCAGCAAACCTCCCCGGAGTACCACTCGTACAGTACGTCAAGTTCAAACCAAGGACCCTTACGGTTGATTTATCGCTAAAGAATGTATACACAGGGGTGGCATATAATCAAGATTCTACAGGTATAGAATTGATGATTCCACTTTAACTTCTTTTCCTCGTTGGGATGTGAGATTAAAGAAGAATCATTTATCCGACTACCTTTTCAATCTTAATAATATACGACTCGTATAGACGAGACTGTGATTGGTGAACCATGTATGACTTCTAATATGAACTTCAGGACGGAGACTTCCCAAGACTACGAGTAATCGCATCGTCATGCGAACAAACTTAGAACCCAATACTACTCCTGTAACCAAATCGACCTACAGTCTAACACCTATAGAGATACATGGACTGTCCGGTCAAACTTCACGAACTGCTCAGCAATGTCTTATTAAGACCGAGCTCCTCACCTTGGGGAACTCAAGTCTAGTTCGTCGAGGAGAAAGACAGATTGTTTAGTATGCGCACCAAATAAAGAGACCTCGACAGGAGTCCATTAGGAAATCATTACCCTCTGCCTCAGATTGATAAATGGGTTGACCAGCCGCAAGGAACGAATTACCCTTCGAAGATGGACCTGAGATCCGAATATCACCAGTTGCGAGTATTAGAGAAGGATGTACCGAGGACAATCTTCCAAACTCGATGTGGACACTACAAGTCCGTAGTGATACCCCTTGGATAGGACCAATACGCCTGTAGTATTCCAGAACTTAATGAATAGGGTATGCCATTCTTACTTGGATCAGTTCGTCGTTAACCTTGTAAATGACTTACTTATGTACTCTTGTAGTAAGAAGGAAATCATAAAGAGCATCTACAACAAACCATGGAAACATTACGATCAGAGAAGCTCTATGCGAAGTTCTCTAAATACGAGTTTTGGAATTAAAGAGTCGAATTCCTAAGACACACTATTAGTGATGTGAGAATTCTTGAGGACCCCTCCAAAAATCAAAACCATTGAGAATTTGTCAGCACCGAAGACGCCTACAGGGATTCGCCAAATTCTAGGTCTCGCTGACCTACTGTCGAAAGTTCATTCAGAACTCCTCCCGATTTACGGAACCTCTTATAGCTTTGACCCCGAAGGGAGTGGCCCTTGACTGGGAAGAGAAGCAAGAGGAAGAAACCTTTGGAATTCCATGTGAGAGACCAAATTCTTTTGGAAGTCACACCCTGGGAAGGCTTGATACGCTTCGGAAAGCATGGAAAGCTAAATCCAAGATAGTTAGGACCTCCGAGATTCTTGCCAGAATCGGCCCTGTAACTCACAAATCCAACTTACCTCGTGAACTCAGTAACGTACATTTTATCCTCGACGTCTCAAACTTGAAAAAGTACCTTTCCGTCAAGACTCTTGTAATCCCACTCGACGAGATCGAGATCAACAAGAACCTCACCTTCATGGAAGAACCCTAGTGACCATGGACCGAGAGGTCGAGCGGATGAAGGAATGCCGCATCCCTTTAGTGAAGGTTCACTGGAATGCCAATCGAATACCTAAATTCACTTGGGAGTGCGAGAATCAATCGAATAGGAAGTATCCCCACATCCTTGCTCGATTATTCATACCTACTTCCTTACCTAAACTCTAATTTCGGGACGAAATTCCCTCTAACGGGGGGACGATGTGACAACCCGAAATTTTCTATCCCGTATAGTCAAACACTTCATTGAAAGTCTAACTCATTCCTGCTATCATTTACCACAAGTTAGATTCTTTTTGAGAATTCTGAGCCTTGTACACTTAAGGAATAAGTGTTAGAAAGTAACTGCTAAAGCCTCAGCACAAAATTCATGCCCTAAACTCCATAAGATGGAGTTTACGGCCGTAAACATGGAGTTTACGGCCGTAAACTCATTAAGGCCGTGAACTCCCAGAAATATAAGTGAGTCTTGATCATTTCTAGCCTTTTCCTCACATTTCAAACCCAAGAACTTTAGTTTTCTCTCGAGTATCATCGGGATCTTCGTCCCCGATCTTCAAAACTCGTAAGTTTCTTGCCCTAACTAGTTGATATCTTACATAAACTAGTGATCTTACATGATTTCATCCGTGAAATCATTCCATTTGTGTAGATCTTCAAGTTTCACCAAGAACACACACTAGTGTTCTTGGCCAAAACCGACCATTCAAGCTCTTAGATTGTAAGTACTCTTGTTCTAAATCGTTGTACACTAGTTTTAACATGTTTAGAGCTTAGAAATCACAAATAAACTCACGATCAAAGGAGTTAACGGCCAAGACATGTTCTTGGGCCGTAAACCCCTATAAGTGGGGCAAATTGCACCCTAGTCCCTTACCAAGCCTTGGAACTTAGTATAGAACCATACCCCATTGAACTAGGGACTTCAAGCAACGAAATGGTACTTCCCACCATGAGTTTACGGCCGTAAACTCACGGGGAAGTGGTCCCCAGGACGTAAACGCAAGTTAAGGTCATTCTTGGACCTTAAACTCACCTAGCCTCTTGTTTAAGCCTTGAAACACTTAACCACTTAAGACATCTTACCTTTAAGCCTCAAATGGAGACCCATTAGAGAGTTTACGGCCAGGAGTAAACTCCCTTGGGCCGTAAACTCCATTAAGTATGGTCCATTAACCATAAACTCACTTACAATGCCTTGCAACCTTTTGTTGCAACCCAATGGCCTCCTAGCACTTTGACTAGAGTGTTTTCCACACATTAGGATGTTTATACTTGTCTAATTAGTGTTATAATCACTAATTGTATATATATATACATATGTCTTTATATGTTATTAGGATCATTGTGTGTGTTTAAGTCTTCACTTAACACCAAGCACTTGTCCGACACTTCCATCCGATCCACTCACTACAGGTAAGTTTATACCCCTTAATTAACCTTTTAAATGTTTTTAAATGTTTATAAATGCTTTTATGGGGGGAATACAAGTTGAATCATGCTAGTTAGTACATCAATCACATGTGATTAATAACTAGCATACAAATGGATTTACTACATATTACTTCAAATGACTTTCTCAAACATTTTTACCTGTTAAAAATCTTTATCAAACTGTCTTAGATACTGTATGTTTCCTTTCAACTCTGTTACAAATGTGCTTTAAACAAATGGTTTTTCTTATACTTAAAACTGTCTTATCAAACAAACTGCTTTCAAATCGTTTTACAAACTCACATCAAGTCATCATTTCTTAGTTATTAAACTTTTAAAAGGTTTTACAAAACTTCTTTTATACTTTTATATTGTCAAATGCATGCCTATATATGTATAATTATATAAGTAATGTTTAAAGTGTTGGATAAGGTGTCTAAGTCCATAACTTATTTGGTATATACTTGACCCGACCGGCATGGTCCATTTGGGTTGCATCTCATCCAAACTATTATGGATAATTTTATGAGAGTTATACACATATGTTTATTAATATATTATGAGTTATAATATATTAATATGAAGTTACGTTATTTAATTAGTTTTAGTCTTAAATTAATTATGGATTAATTTAGAGATTAAAAGGAATACTAATTAAATTATGGGCTATTTGTTTTATATAGTGTGGGCTAATACTCATTTGTTAATGGGCTAGGCTTATGTGGAAGTCCATGGATGATCCATGGAGCTTTTAACCCATGGATCCTTGGAATAGGAAAAGACATGGGTTATTAGGGTTTCACTCTAACCATGCATACTATATAAGCATGCTTATGGAGCATGAAAGAGAGCCTAAGATAGCCTAAGAGAAAGCTAGTGTTCTAGTGTGTGTGTGCATGTGTGTGGCCGAAAATACAAGAGTGTGTATACTCTCTCAAAGTTTTCCAAGAGTTTGTGGTGTTTGTGATTCCATTTGAGGCATTCACACTATTGGTGCTTGGCCCTCAAACTCCTAAGAACCCAACACAACAAAGGTATGTAATCTCTTCTAACTCTTTTATGTTGAAATGTTCCCCATGACATGTTAGATAGGTTATAAACCTTGGAAAATTATTATTTTGCATGTATTTAGACAAACATAGATCCAAGGTTTATTAGGGTTGCATGCACACTTAGGAAGTGTTAGATTGCTCAAAACCCAACAGTGGTATCAGAGCCTAGGCTTGCTTGTTTGATACTTGATGCAAAATAGTAAAAAAAGTCGAAATCGTTGCTGTCTGCATGCTAGACTCGCCGAGTCCATTGGGGGGACTCGCCGAGTCCAAGGCAAACTTCAACCTACTCGACGAGTCCGTTCGTGCACTCGGCGAGTAGGATCGAAAGAATGTAGAATCTCGACTTTTGCTGCTGGAAATGGACTGGAAACATTACCCTAAATTGTTTTGGTGTTGTAAAACTTATTTTAGTTGGTGTAATGGTTGTTCTAATCCATTTACAATAGCATATATCAAAAATCCATGATTTTATGTGTTCATATAATTCTTGAATTTTTGATGATCATGTTCATGTTCTTATGAATTTAGAAAATGATAGGAATTATTTGCTGAATTGTTTAGAATTAATTCTTAATCATTTATGTGTTTTAATGGAGTCCATAATTTGTCCTCAAGTTATGGATTACCAAAGGTCACTTTCATTTAACACACACTTAAAACACATAAGTTACATGAAAATGAAGAGTCTTCATTTTTATGAACCTTTAATTCATAAGTTATGAAATGAAGAGTTTTGCAAAGTTACAAAACTTGTCCTCAAGTTTTGGAATTTGTAAAGTTTCACACACTTTAATAAACTTTAATTCCAAACCTTAGAGTTTTAATAGTTAAAATTCAACCCTTATACTATTTATAACATTAATGGTTAATTATTATATATATGTATAAGAATAAGTCGTTTTACCGTTAGTAGGCCTCATTCACGAAGCCGGTCTATAAGGTGGGTATAAGGTTGTTGCCTATAAAATGGCGACTTAATGGGTGTATACTCTCACCCACCGCTTGCTTGATCGGTGGAGGGTCGTTAGCCGAACGGGTAGAACAACGACTTTAAATCCTCATTAAAAGTATAATGAATATTATAAAATAACTAAACTCTTTTAATTCCCAATCTTAGTTATTTTAGGAAAATGTGAACATGGTGCTAATCCATGGAATTCACACTTTGTACCTTACCAAGTCGTTAGTGGAGCGTGTGTGGTTAACCGGCACACTAATTAGACTAGTAAGGATCACGAAGGGTAACTTAATGTTGTCATAGATCAATGGAGCGTGTGTGGTTAACCGGCACATTGATTAGGTGATAATATTAGGAGTACCAAGTGAGTTAGCATGGTTATTCACACCTTGTTTTGTGATCCTCGGCATCCCAGTCACAAAACTTGAAGGGCACAATCGAGATTGAAACATGCCATTGAAAAGTTCAATGAATCTCAAAAGAATCTAGGAATTTCAAATCCAATTAAACCTAATTAATCATTTCGTTTTCATGGTGGAAATTGGTGAATCGTCATTCGCCTACCTTTCAAATATATTATTACTTAGATTACGGCATCCCTCTTCTAAGTGTAATATATTGTGATTGGATCCTAGCCTTAATATTACATTTGGGTGTCTTATTAAGGATCCTAAATATCTAATCTAAACTTACTTTCTTCTTTCAGATGTCTTCCAACACTAATGCTTCAGGCTCTAACCCAACTGGTTCTTTCTCTCTCATGAATCTTTGTGGGAGGGTCATCTTTGATGGTTCCAACTTCATGGATTGGATTAGGAACATCAGGATGGTTACTCGTTACGAGGACAAGGAATATGTCCTCGATAAGGAGTTAAAAGAACTTGATGAGTCTACTGCTACTCCTGAGGAGATCGCTGAATTCAGGACTCATGAGAGAGATGCTACTAAGGTGGCATGTATCATGATGGCTACGATGACAGCCGAGCTCCAAAAGTCATATGAAGATTTCTACCCTTTTGAGATGCACCAAGACTTGATGGAGAGGTACCATCAGAGTGCTCGTCAGGAGCGGTATGAAATAATCTCCTCCATAATAACTACCCGCATGAAGGACGGTGAATCCGTCACGGGCCACATGCAAAAGATGCAAAGGTATGTGGACCGTTTGCTGAAGCTGAATGTTAACATCCCCGAGGAGTTAGCAATTGACATCATTTTGCACTCCTTGCCTTCTTGTTATGATCATTTTCGAATGACATATCATATGAACAAGGAGGAAGTTACCCTCAGCAAGCTTCAAGGACTCTTGAAGACCGCTGAAACCGGTCTTAAGGGTAAAGCGGTTGTTACCTCTACTACTCCTACTCCAACTTCTACCCCTGTTTTAGCTATTGGGCAAGGCAAAGGGAAAAAGAGGAAGCACCCTTCGAAGGGTACCAAGGGAAAGTCTCTTGAAGGCTCCTCATCCAAGACTAAGAACGGTTCTGTCACTCCTTCTGCCATTCCAAAGGATGCTGAATGCTTTTATTGCCATGAAAAGGCACACTGGAAGCGAAACTGCCCTAAGTACTTGCAGGATCTAAAGGATGGGAAAGTGAAACCCACCTATGCAGGTATTTACACTATATTGTCTAATTACTCAACATATTCTAACTCTTGGGTGCTTGATACAGGATGTGGTATTCACATATGTTCTGATTTGCAGGGCCTAAGAAGAAGTGAGGATGTGGAGCACGGGAAGATAAACTTAATCATGGGGAATAGGAAGGCTTCACCTGTTTCCAAGATTGGAGTTTATACTTTGTTGCTTAATAATGGGTTAAAATTAGATTTGAATAAATGTGTATACTCGTCTGAAATGGCGAGGAATATTATTTCTTTTCATGCTTTGTACAAACAAGGTTTTACCTTTTCGTTTGATAATGAATGTGGTGGTATTAATGCTTTCTTTAATAATGTGTTTTATTTTAAAGCATTACCTTGTGATGGCGTGTATGAAACTGTGTCGATTGTAGACAACTTAGGAAATAATGTGTTGTATATCGATTCTTCTACTAGCCTAGATAAAGCATCATTGTAACATTGTCGTCTTGGACATGTAAACAAGAAACGCATAGACCAACTCCAAAAGAGTGGAGTCTTGGAATCATTTGACCTCAAATCAGATGATAGTTGTGAATCTTGTCTACTTGGAAAAATGACAAAATCACCCTTCACTGGAACTTGTGAGAGGGGTGAAGGTTTGTTGGACCTAATACATACTGATGTATGTGGGCCATTCAAAACCGCCACAAGGGACGCTAATCGGTATTATGTGACTTTTATTGATGATTATAGTAGATATGGGTATGTCTACTTGATCAAACACAAGTCCGAAACCTTTGAAAGGTTTAAGGAATTCAAACAGGAAGTAGAAAATCAATTGGGCAGGAACATTAAGATGCTTCGATCCGATCGAGGTGGTGAGTATCTTAGTACCGAGTTCCTTGACTATCTTAAGGAGTGTGGGATTGTCTCACAATTGACTCCTCCCAGGACACCACAGCTGAATGGTGTAGCTGAGAGGCGTAATCGTACCTTGTTGGACATGGTTCGCTCTATGATGAGTCGAGTTTCGTTACCAATCTCTTTTTGGGGGTATGCCTTAGAGACTGCCGCCCATATCCTTAATCTAGTCCCTACAAAGAAGGTTACCAAAACACCTCATGAAATGTGGACTGGGAAGGTTCCCAATTTGGACCACATCAAAATTTGGGGTTGCGAAGCCTTCGTGAGGCGTGAAACTCATGATAAGCTTGAACCCCGAAGTGAAAGGTGTATTTTCATCGGCTACCCACAGAAATCCTTCGGTTACCTTTTCTACAGACCCAGTGAGAATGTGGTCTTTGTAGCACGAAGAGGGATCTTTCGCGAGAAAGAATTTATAAGCCAAGGAGACAGTGGGAGGCAGATTGATCTTGAAGAAATTCAAGAATCAATTGGTGAAGGAACCTCAGACACTAGCAATCAACCTGAGGAAGAAACTCCTGTTGATCCAGCTGACGAGTCTGTACCTCCGAGACGTTCCACACGGGTTAGGAACACACCTTCGTTTTATTATGGTTTTCATATTACTACGGAAGGTGATACGTTTATTAGTGATAGTACACTAGTAAATTTGGATGAACCTAGCAGTGTTAAGGAAGCCATGGCAGGCCCGGAGTCTGCTAAATGGAAGGAGGCTATGGACAGCGAGATACAGTCCATGTATGACAATCAAGTTTGGAACTTGGTTGACAATGTACCAGGCCGTAAAACAGTCGGGTGCAAATGGATCTTCAAAAAGAAGACCGACATGGAAGGAAAAGTGCATACTTATAAGGCTCGACTGGTTGCGAAGGGTTTTACTCAAACTCAAGGTATTGATTATGATGAAACCTTCTCGCCGGTGGCCAAGATTAAGTCTATTAGGGTTTTGTTAGCCATTGCAGCATTTCATGATTATGAAATATGGCAAATGGATGTCAAAACCGCTTTCCTTAATGGAAATTTAGCTGAGGATGTGTACATGAATCAGCCAGAGGGTTTTGTCAATGCAGAGTACCCTAATAGAGTATGCAAGCTTAAGAAATCCATTTATGGATTAAAACAAGCATCTCGTAGCTGGAATCTTTGTTTTGATGAGAAGGTAAAAGAGTTTGGCGTCTTGAGAAGCGAAGATGAGTCTTGCGTGTATGTCAGAGCTAGTGGGAGTATAGTTAGCTTCTTGGTACTGTATGTGGATGACATACTACTCATAGGAAATGACATCCCAACCTTGCAGGAGGTTAAGTCCTGGCTTGGGAAGTGCTTTGCTATGAAGGACCTAGGGGAGGCTACCTATATCCTAGGGATAAGGATATTAAGAGAAAGGAGTAGAAGACTAATTGGACTTAGTCAGAGTATCTACTTGGATAAGGTGTTGAAAAGGTTCAACATGGAGAATTCCAAGAAAGGAGATTTACCGATCCAAAGCAATACCAAACTGAGTAAGACTCAGAGTCCGAGTACAGAGGCTGAGATAGCTGAGATGAGCCAATTACCATATGCTTCCGCAGTTGGCTCGATCATGTATGCTATGACTTGTACCCGTCCTGATGTGGCATTTGCTTTGAGCATGGTCAGCAGGTATCAGGGGAACCCTGGCAAGGCTCATTGGACCGCGGTAAAGAACATTCTCAAGTACCTGCGGAGGACTAAGGATTGGGTCCTTACCCTTGGTGGCAGTGATGACTTGAGAATATTAGGGTATAGTGATGCTGGTTTTCAGACTGATAGGGATAATTTCCGCTCTCAGTCGGGCTGGATCTTTACCTTAAATGGAGGGGCAATTTCTTGGAAGAGTTCCAAGCAGGAGACGGTGGCTGATTCGACTTGTGAATCAGAGTATATAGCAGCGAGTGAAGCAGCGAAGGAGGCGATATGGCTAAAGAACTTCATCGGAGACCTTGGAGTTGTACCAGCTATTAAGGAACCTATAGAGATTTTCTGTGACAACAATGCTGCGGTTATCTTAGCCAAGGAACCAAGAGATCATGGCAGATCCCGACACATTGACAGAAAATATCACTTCATAAGGCACAAGATTGAAGAAGGACTCCTTGTGACAAGGAGGATATCGTCAGATGAGAATCCTGCAGATCCCCTTACGAAGGGACTGACGAGGGTTAAGCATTTTCAGCATGCGAGACGCATCGGGCTGAGGGACGATATTAGTTTTACAGATTAGATAGTTTTCCTGAAACTTGTAAAATGTAATCGACGTTTGATGATGAATAAAATTTGTGATTTATTTATGAGTAAAGTGTTACTATCATTGTCAATTATTTACTATTGTTTCAGTTTTGCATGTTTTGACTTCCAGAATAATTAATTTGTTCAAACCTCCACAATCGATCATACGTCGGAAGTAGGTATGAATCAAGATTGTCATGAATTGGGTTTGTAGATGCCTTAAAGGTGTTTAGGCATGGCAATGGTTGCTGCAACATTCATGAGTACTCATAAGTTATGAGTATTGGTATAAACCCACGCTCACTTGTATCACTTCATGGAATTTATCTCGAGTGATCGTGAGACGATAACATCATATAAATCTTTAAACCTAGAGATATGAGTTGTTACCTATGAGTTGGTTGTGCATTGATTGCACGTAAACGCATCAGTAACTTGATGTTATAAAACGTGCCTTTGTGTACAATTCAATAAGTAGTAGAACAAGCATATCAGTCGAAGTTTATCTGTTCCTTCTAGAAATAGAAGCGATATCCGGGCCCCTCGATGATTTTGTGTTGACCCATATACCAGGCCTGGTCAGAACTAAACCGATGTGTTCAGTGAAGTTCTTCGTCAAACAAATCGGATAATCGAGAAACAACTGCTAGACAATAAGCAAGACATAGTTCCATGTGTTTGTCCGGCTGATATCATGAGAACAGAGGATTATGTGATCACTTATCTAAAATGGCGCTTCATAGTTCGACAGAGTCTTCATTGTTCGAGGGAGTTTTCGAGAGCTACGATTGTTGGTTGGTTCCTGAAGTTATAGGCAAATATAGTTATTAGACTTATCCAAGTGGGAGTCTGTTGGATAAGGTGTCTAAGTCCATAACTTATTTGGTATATACTTGACCCGACCGGCATGGTCCATTTGGGTTGCATCTCATCCAAACTATTATGGATAATTTTATGAGAGTTATACACATATGTTTATTAATATATTATGAGTTATAATATATTAATATGAAGTTACGTTATTTAATTAGTTTTAGTCTTAAATTAATTATGGATTAATTTAGAGATTAAAAGGAATACTAATTAAATTATGGGCTATTTGTTTTATATAGTGTGGGCTAATACTCATTTGTTAATGGGCTAGGCTTATGTGGAAGTCCATGGATGATCCATGGAGCTTTTAACCCATGGATCCTTGGAATAGGAAAAGACATGGGTTATTAGGGTTTCACTCTAACCATGCATACTATATAAGCATGCTTATGGAGCATGAAAGAGAGCCTAAGATAGCCTAAGAGAAAGCTAGTGTTCTAGTGTGTGTGTGCATGTGTGTGGCCGAAAATACAAGAGTGTGTATACTCTCTCAAAGTTTTCCAAGAGTTTGTGGTGTTTGTGATTCCATTTGAGGCATTCACACTATTGGTGCTTGGCCCTCAAACTCCTACGAACCCAACACAACAAAGGTATGTAATCTCTTCTAACTCTTTTATGTTGAAATGTTCCCCATGCCATGTTAGATAGGTTATAAACCTTGGAAAATTATTATTTTGCATGTATTTAGACAAACATAGATCCAAGGTTTATTAGGGTTGCATGCACACTTAGGAAGTGTTAGATTGCTCAAAACCCAACATAAAGGACTTAGGACAGCTAGCTCGCTTTATTTCCTTTTCCTCGTTGGGATGTGGCCTTAGGGCATCGGTTATTCGTCTGAATGTCGTCTAAATATTAGTTATATATCATGTAGACATAAAAGTTCCATCAGTTAGTTCAGTACCTTTGGGTAGCAAAGGCGTACTTCGGTTATACACGTACATTACTAGTAACTATAATAGGTATAGTTAGGAGATACTACTTACTATTCCAAGTACCAGGAATCACACAAGATTCAGTTCATTCATGAGTCTATACTAATACATTACATAGATACTATTTCATAGATACAATACACGAGAACATAAGAGAACACACAATAAAGAGAAACAGGGAGGAAGATACAATACACAATAACAGAACAAACATAATAAGGTGCTATAGCATGGAACAATTACAGGATCTAACTATACCAATGAATCACTAACGCATTGTTCTAAACAAAAGGTGATAGTTATATTGGGTATACATGATCATATAATCTTAATGTGGATGTTCACAGCTTGCAATCATTGCATAGGTCGTGTTTGGTTCCTAGAATCTCTTGACAGGGGAGCGTTTAGTATGGGATCTAGCCATCACATTATACCTTAATACTCAATTAAGGCAATTATTACAATAGTAGTCACTTTATACAATACTACAGTACTTACACTTTACAAACGACAAATGTACATCGACAGATGTCTACGGTTGTACCATTCGGCGAGTTCCCACGTCGTGATTATCCTAGTACAAAAGGATACGATTTCAGTTATTAAATTATTTTCCTTATTACCTTTATTTTGTGTCGCATTCACATAATTGATGAGGTAGATTAGATTTGAATAATGATAGTTGTACAAAGGAAAAACTTCCGCTTATGTAGAGGTTCAAACTTTCAAAACACTCGGGTCTTGGTAGAAGACTACTTTCAAAACAGTCGAGTCTTGGTAGAAGACTACTTTTTATACTAGTAGGAAATATGGGATTTTCTAGGGCGTTCATACTTATACAAACTTTTCTTCAAACATTTACAAGTCTTTTCTTTACAGTTTCCACAAATCAAAGACACATTTATACTTATGAATTCACCAGCTTTATTGCTGATACTCTCTTTCAAAATAACTTGTATTCTCAGGTCACAAATAGACAGGTACGACGACCAGGTTTTATGAAGACGGAGCAGTCAAGACTCGTCTTTTATTTTATTTATTAATTATGTTGTTTTATACTGTGAAAGAGCACACATGTATTTAAAATTATACTATTAATGCAATGGATGATGTTGTTGCTTGTTTACTACTTTGCATTGTTGTCATACTTTACATGACGTCCTCCGCCCCAAAACATTTCCGCCGTTCTCGGTTTTGGGGTGTGACAATTGGGTAGGAAACCCTAATGGCATAAAACCCTAAGTTTTGGGAATTGATCGGTACACACATGGGAATTATTTAATAAACTTAGAATATTAAATAATAATCATTGGCAAATTAACCTAAGGCAATATTGGACTTCATGGATTAAGTCCTTAATGGGTTAAGTAAGAAACACTTAACCCTAATCGTCATTTCATGTGGAAACCCTAATTTCACTTGGGCCTTGACTTGGGCTTTTCTATTGGGCTTTTAATGATTGGTCTATTGATGGGCTTTCCAAGAACAAGTAAATGGATTAAAGTATTTGTATGGGTTTTAGGATAAGGACCGTGTGAGAGACTTGGGCCTAATTTGAAATTTTGGGCCATAGGTGGGCCATAATATGGCCTTTATGATTATGTGATATTGGGCCATGGGAATACCAAGAGTTTTGACTAGATAGTTGGATGGGCCTTGAGGAAAGACCACATAGAAGTTTGGGCCTAATTTGGAAATTTGGGCCATATGTTGGGCTTTGGCCTATTAATTGACTTTTGGGCCTTTGGAGTGTGAGTTGGACCTTGGGCGTGGAACCCAATTATTAATTGGGTGTTGTTTGATGTTGGCAGTTCGGGAATCTGTCAACCAGCA
Source organism: Lactuca sativa (assembly GCF_002870075.4). Lineage (NCBI taxonomy): Eukaryota > Viridiplantae > Streptophyta > Magnoliopsida > Asterales > Asteraceae > Lactuca > Lactuca sativa. The sequence goes on along the minus strand of NC_056626.2, from coordinate 8,378,256 downwards.
GCTGGAATTTCATCCGCGAGACTTCAACAGTTCCAGGTGAGTTGTCCTTACTATACTGACAGGGTCGAAGGCACCAATGCCGACCCTTTTTAAATTTGCATCTGGGTGATTTACATGATATGTTATTGATTTACATCCTAGTAATTAGGATGGTGATATGCTTAGTGACCTGGTTAGGTCGGTATCCTGGTATATAAGATGATGCTAAGTTAGCGATCGGTTAGGTCTGTATCCCGGTTATGGGATGTTGTTATGATTAGTGATATGTTAGATCGGTTTAACTGTTATATATTTGAGCTAGTGTATGATATTTATGTGCACATGTTTGTTAGATTGGGGGTTGGGTTGAGGCGGTCCTGCTTTGTGTGGTAGGCCAACATACCCGACGAGCGGTCCGGATATACTGTAGGCCCTGCGAGGCGGTACAGTCATGCTGAAGGCTCGGGAGCGGTCCAGATATGTTGTAGGCCCTGCGAGGCGGTCCAGTCAGGCTGAAGGCTCATTATGCATGTTGTTCTGTATTTGTTATATGATATGGTTATATTTGTATGGCGTTGGTATTTTGGGGAAACACACTAAGCTTCGGGCTAATAGTTGTTGATTTTGTTTCAGGTGCTTCTGATGATTGCGGGAAGGCGAAGGCGTGATCGTGCACCTCCTCATATTTTCAAGATTGATTCTCGGGATACTCTGATGCTTAAAATCTTATGAAAGCAAATTGTAATAACTTAATGGATTTTAAATGTTTTAAAAAGTTTTAAATTGGCTTGACTTTTTATGGATGTTACAGCGAGAGTGAAACCCTAATTTCAGGGTTTTGCCCCCTATTTAAGCATCTTAATCCCCACCTTATGGCCTCATTTCCAGCCTCCAAGTCCCAAACACTAATGCACAAAACCCTAGAGCATTATGTGAGTGTGTAAGTCGTTTTTGAATAATCTTTACGTGTTCTTGAAGATTGAAAAAGAAGAAGGAGCTAAAAGGTTCAAGGAGAAGATAGTAGATCTAGAGACTTCCTTCCATCCTCATCATTTTCTGGTAATCAAGTCTCTAACATGGCTATTAGTTCATTAGATCTTCTTATTCCATTTTATAAGGGTTTTGGTTCAAGAACCTTGATCTTCGGGACATGGATGTCCTAAGTAGGGGTGTCGAACGGGTAAAATTTTCGGGTTTCGGGTAGAACGGGTCGGGTAGAACGAGTATTTCCTTAAGAAAATAATACCTGATACTTGACCTATATTGTAATTTGGGTTTTCGGGTTTCAGGTATTCGGGTTTGAGGTCAGGTCGGGTAAGTTTCGGGTATACCTGAAAATTTATTAAGTGACACTTATTGATATTTTTATTTGTTTTTTATATGTTGGTTGGTTTAATATAGAATTGGTTAGGAAAATACTCCATACAATTAACAAATGCATATATAATAACAATACAAATCATTATAATATGTTATGAAGGGTTTTGTTTTATTGGAAGTGTGTGTACGTGACTGCATTGTATATTTGGTATTAGGTAAAAAATGAATTCGGGTATTCGTGTATACTCGAAAATAAATATTCATACCTAAAACCCGACCTATATTATTATCGGGTTAACCTATTACCCGAATGTTCATACCCGTTACCCGTTCTACCCGACCCATTCTACCCGAATTCGGAACGGGTCGGGTGGGTAGAACGGGTTTCGGGTTTTTTCGACAGGCCTAGTCCTAAGTGACTATACTTTCAGATCTAGAATCATAGAGGGTTTTCATGGCATAAATGTGCAAACTTTATGACTATTAGAACCATGCAAGCTATAGGGTGCCATTTTGGCCTTTTAAGCTCCAAAAGGCCATGCATGGAGTGAAAGGTGGAGGCTTTACGTGTTTATGGAGTGTTTTGGGTCCAGGTCTATGTCGGTATGTGTTAGCTTGGAGTAGTGTGACTATTGGACCAAGATCTATGTCATAAAGAACTAGGGTTTTAGCTAAACCCATTAAGAAGGACTATTAGTGGGTAAAGTTGGAAACTTTACCCTTAAAAGGGCATCTCCAGTATATAGATGAAGTATGGGGTGTGGCTCTGGAGAGTAGGGACTTAATTTGTTAAGATGGCCCAAAAAGACAAAGGAACTCATCGAGTCCATAGAGGAACTCGACGAGTTGAGTTGGGATTGTCCCGTTTTAGTTTAAGGTAGAACTCGACGAGTCTGTGAAGGGACTCGACGAGTTGATTCACCAAATCACGACTATGAGTAGCTAGGGAACTCGGCGAGTTAGGGAAGTGACTCGACAAGTTAGATCGCGATTTAAGGGTTCTAGGACTCGGTGAGTTGATGGAGCAACTCAGCGAGTTGGGTTAATCTAGAATGTTAACTTTGACCAGAATATTGACTTTGACCATGGGTAAAATGGTCATTTTACCCTTAGAAAGATCCGCAGTTTTTGACTAAGTGTTTATTGAGATAATGATAGTCGGGGAGTCGTTGGAGTAGCCATCAGAAATTTCCTCACATGAGATTTCAGCAACCAGCTTGAGAGGTGAGTTTTCCTCCAGTAAGAACGAGTCGAAGGCACCAATGTCAGCCCGTTTATGTATGTTAGCATATATCGGACTTAGGTCTGATGTTGGGGTTAGCCCGATGTAGATTATATGTTCCCGACTCTGGTCCGATGCTGGGGCAAGCCAGAGGAATGTTTCTATGCTTGATGTCTTCGTGATTCTTTCATGTGTTTGTTTATGTGTTCCGGACTTCGGGCCGATGCCGGGGCAAGCTCGAGGAATGTTTAGTTTATATGTTATGTGTTATAGGTTTCGGGCTTCAGTCCGATGCCGGGGCAAGCCCGAGGAAGGTTTAGCTTATATGTTTATGTTATGTGTTTATGTTATATGCTTGTTGATATTTTATATGTATACCGGACTTCGCCCCGATGTCGGGCGGGGCCCGATGTAGTGGACAAGGCCCACTGTATGTTATTATGTGTTTATGTGTATGGTATGTGGTGGTTTGGGGAGACTCACTAAGCTTCGTGCTTATAGTTTTTAGTTTTGGTTTCAAGTACTTCTTGTAGCAAATGGAATAGCTCGGGATGATTGCAGTGCACACACCATTCGTTCAGCTTGGGATATTTAGACTCTGATATTTGACACATGATTTTGATACAATATTTTGTTACGATGATTTGAGATACATACTTATGATTTTATTGTGATGTTTGATGAATTATGTTTTTCTTAAATGATTTTTAAACTAAACTTTTGGACCGTATTTTTAGGATGTTACAAGTTCAGTGAGATGAGAGACAGTAACATTAACACTTTGTAGAAATAGAATATTAAAGTAGAATTGTTTTCTTTGATATTGTCGAATATGCTCCAAACCACAAATGCATGCGTGACGTCTTATATGTTAACCCGACATTTCCATTAATTGTCATTTAAGGGTGTTGTTACCTTTCAAGTTCCCTTTTTGTTTATTGTTGTGTTGTCTTGGTATTTGTGTTTCCCTTGGCATTAACAACTTCAATATATTGAAGCTGTTCACTTTACTAAAATGTTATTCATAGTGAGTTTATGCTTTTTTGGTTTCCACTCTAAACGTTCGTGTGTTTCTTTTTTTCTTTTCGTTCTCGTAATGTCGCACAACAAATAATTTATAAACAACAAAACAAGTTAAGGATATCTTTAGTGTATGAAACGAAAAGCTAGTTATTAGCTGATAAGGTAGCTGCTAGCTAATAAACTAGTTGATAGCTTATAAGTTAGATGTTAGCTTAGATGATTAAATAAGTATGGTAAAAATTAGTTGATATGATTATTAAAAGATATAAAATGGCATTTAGGATAATATGTTTTTTTTTTAATAATTAATTAAGGATATATTTTGAATATTTTAAAATTTCTTAATGACTAAAAGAAAAAAATGATATGAATGGACATTTACATGTATAACTAAATAAAAAATAAAAGATATAATTAAGGGTATATTTGTAATTTAATTTTTTAAAAGTTTTATAAGTTTATCAAAAGTTATCTCAAAATGGTTATCAAAATTACTTTATAAAGCTGTTACATAAGTTAAAATACACCGCTAGTTTTACCAAATAATAAATTATAATAAGTTAGTTTACTTTTATCAAAAACTAACTTTTAAAAAAAACTACTATTTCTTATCTTATTACCAAACATTACAATTTAAAAAAAAAAAAAAAAAACTTAATCATTTATTATTCAAAATGGTCAACACGAAGACAACATCCTAATTTTTATTTTTGTGTTTCAAAATTATCAACATGATGACAACATATTTACTTTTATGGTCAAAGAAATAACATTAACGCTTACTTTTATGGTAAAAGCTAAAGAATTAACGTCACATATTTGACCAAAAAAAGTAATGAATTAAGTATAAATATCCCAAAAGATATAGGATACATTTAGCATGCAAGGAAAATATATTTAGCTTTTACACTATTTTAAAAGTCAATTATTGATTCAACATAAATTTTACCTTTACAAAAAGCAAATTCCAATAGACAAATTTAAACAATATAATTTTCAGTAGCACGATAAGAAGCAGAAGACTAAATGTTAATTTCCTTGCCTTTTAGAATTTGAGCATTTTCAAGATTGAAGTATTGAGAATAGACATAAATTTTAAATATTGTGAAAATTTTAAAATAAACGTAAAGTTACTTTTTAATTAAAAGAAAAAAGCCCGACAACCCAATTCATTTATCTTTATTTCAAATAAAATTCTTGAACTCTTTTTTAATGATTTTAGTATCAAAAAATCATAAAATATCGCATTATTTATAAAAAGAAACCCAATAGATAACTTTAAAGAATATAATTAAGTATCATTTCTGATTTATTTTACATTTAAGTATTGACCATCTTTAACTCTTATCTTCATTTTAAAAGTTATTACTCTAAGAATATAAATCCTTTATTGTTATAACAAGTATCCAATAGGATTGTTAATAGGGATTAATACAGAAAAGTGTCATTATTTTGGGAAATTCTTTAATAAAGTCCTTAAAGTTTTTTTTTTAATAGAAAAGTTCCGATTATTTAAAATTTTGCCCAAATTAACCAAAAAAATCATTTTCTACGTTTGAATAACAAATGACAGATTATATGATTTTTTTTTCAAAATAATAGTATTTTTCAGTTAAATTTTTTTTAAAAAAAAATCTTTTTGAACCTTTTTACAAAAGTTTGAGAGTTTCTGTTAATATTAAAATCTTATTATCTAATGATACTAAAACAAAAAAACCATCCGAATTATTTTTCGTAAAATTGAAAGTGAAAAACACATAACAGTTTACATAAAATTTAAAAGTTGATAGAATTAATATAAATCACCAACTCTTTTCCATGATTTTAAAATCAATTAATCTAGGAAATTATCCATCTTTTAATAGAAGAACTTTTTGATGATTTAAACGTTGACCACTGATATAAATCTTGAATTTTTCACAAAATATTCCCTATAAATTTGCATCAAAAGTTACTTTATCTGGTCAAAAAGAATATCCCATTTACTGTTCGTCAATTTACTTGCCTTTATCCAAGCAATCTCACACTATAAATAAACCCATCACATCATCGACATCCATCACTGTTCACTAACATATATATTAATCAAGTTTCACTGAGAGAATCAGATAGAGAAATGGGCGGCACCGATCAAGTTCGCGGCACCAGACGTTCGACGGCGGCAGCCAACGGCGGTGGTGTCACCAGAAACCTAAACTCAGACACCGTGATCAATCTAGACCAGTAGGCTTCTATAATTATCAAATCTTTCTTTTCTTTTTTGTTTCGTGAATCTTTTCTCATTATGGTTGTGAAATTTACAGTGGGGATCCAACGATGTACGAGTCGTTTTGGAGAAAAATGGGTGACAAATGTACGGTTGTGATTAAAGGACATGAATGTTTGAGTTACTTTTCAAACATCAAGAACCCTTGTTGGTTTCTTGAACCAAAACTTGAAGAATCGATCAAGAGTCTGCATGGTGCAGTCGGGAACGCAGTAACCGATGGCTATAGCATCGTGGTTGGGACCGGTTCGAGCCAGCTGTTGCAGGCTGTGCTTTATGCAGTCTCATGCGATCAACCTAACCAGATCAGTGTCGTTTCACCAGCTCCTTATTACTCGGTATTTATAAATATATCATATAATTCGTGTCAAAAAGATCTTTTCTTTTCCCACTTTGTGTAATTAGATATGATTGAAACAAATGCAGTCGTACCCAGAGATTATCGATTTGGTAAGATCAGGATTATACAAATGGGGTGGTGACGCACATGGGTTCGATAAAGATGAACCATTTATCGAACTTGTCACCTCACCTAACAACCCTAATGGTGTAATCCGAGGAAGCGTGGTGAATCGCGATGGTGGAATCTTGATTCATGATCTTGCATACTATTGGCCTCAATACACTCCAATTACTTCTTCATTAGATTTCGACATCATGCTGTTTACAGCTTCCAAATGCACTGGCCATGCTGGTTCACGAATTGGGTAAGTCTGTTAATTTATTACAGATTATGTGCAGAATTTTTTACACATTGATTATAATTTAATTTGGTGTTGAATTCATTTCCACTTTACAGATGGGCGCTTGTGAAAGATAAGGAAGTGGCGAAGAAGATGATCAAGTTCATGGAAGTGAACACGATTGGGGTATCGAAAGAATCACAAATCCGGGTTGCAAAGATCTTGCAAGTGGTTGCTGATGGATGCAAACGTTTTGGATCTCCTGATGGTGATAATTTCTTTGAGTTTTCAAAGAGTTTAATGTCGAAAAGATGGGAGATTTTAAGGGAAACTGTGAAGAAAACAAGAATGTTTACTCTACCTAAGTACCCTCTTCAGCATTGTAATTACACAGGTGACGTCACTCAAGCACATCCAGGTAAATAAATTAAAGGGTCAAATGATTTATTGCTTAAAAAAACTATATATCTGAATTTTCATATTCATTGATTGAATTGAACTGAAACTGTGATGTTGATGTGACAGCTTTTGCATGGATTAAATGTAAGGAAGGGATCGAGGACTGTGAGAAGGTATTTAGAGGTCAGAATATTTTAACAAGGAGTGGAAGGAGATTCGGGTCGGATCCTGGGTATGTTAGGGTTAGTATGGTGAGTAAAGAAGAGGATTTTGATATGTTCATTGAGAGGCTTTCTGCGATTCAAAGCTTCAACAATGGCGATGGAAATGGCATTACAAACGGGAATGTAAATGGGAATCTTGATTAATATATATATATATATATATATATATATATATATATATATATATATATATATATATATATATATATATATATATATATATATATATATATATATATATATATATATATCAGATTGAAACTGGTTTAGATCCAGAATATGAGGTGTTTGACCACTGTGCCACCCTCTTTAAATATGCAATACAGTATTTGAATATTTGCTTGACTTATTTCTAGGGCTGGAATTGGTACTTACCAATTCATTTTTTTCTAAACCGTGTACCGTACCAACTATAATTGGTATAAAAAAATTACTACCGGTACCGTACCAAGTATACTTGGTACCAATTTATTTGGCTACTAACAAGTTTGGTTGGTATAAATTGGTAATGGTATATACCAACTTCTTTTAATTTTCTATTATAAGATTTAAAAACAAGCAAAGACATCGGGATTTTGATGTGTAATATAAAAATTAGTTACGTTGTTCTTTTAGTTTACAAAAGAATTCTACTAAAGTAACGCTAAAGTAACGTTTTAATATTGTGCTTTAACGTAGTAAAAACTAATAACTAATACGACCAAATTACTAATATAATGTTATTAAAACTGTAAACACTAAATACAATTAACAGTTGATATATATATATATATATATATATATATATATATATATATATATATATATATATATATATATATATCAATTGAATTGGTTGGTACGGTATTACCATGGTATTGCAATTTTTGTACCATTACCGTACCAACATTGATCAATTGGTACGGTACTACCAACCAAACATGTTGGCTACCAAATATATTGACTACCAAGTTTTTTGGTTCGGTTAGTAACATGTTGGTTGGTTTTCCATGGTACAATTTTGTCAGCCCTACTTATTTCATCGTTAAAGATTATGAATTTATTAGAGAATAGATGCTAAACGATCTCTTACTAAGTGTTATCTATTGTATGGCGATATGTTCGACGAACATATATTTTAATCACTAGTTATGAGACCCGTAAATTATACGGGTTGGTTAAAACAAAATGTTAAATAAGAACAATTAAATGGAAAGTTTATTTGAATTTGAAAATTATGAGAAAAAAAACATGCAAAAATAAATAAATTAAAATTATGTGTTTAGTTATGATTCTCGTGTATTAAACGGGTTAATTATAATAAAATGTTAAACATAAAGTTTTAAAGTGTAAATTTATTTGAAATTGAAATTTAAAATTTAAAATTTAAAATTAATAGTCATTATAGTAGGTTTGATTTATGGAAACTAAATTACTAATATATCATAATTGAAAAATGAAGTAAATAACAAGTGGAAAATAAATATATCTCAAAATTATGAAAAAATGATATGTGACCGATTGAATGAGAGAATGACATGTGACAAAATCATTCTTATTTATTAGGGTAGATTATATATGACTATACCTCCATCTTCAACTGCTAGGAATCAAAATATTTCACTAACTTTTTCTATTAACCATCTTAATGGTAAAAACTATCTACATAGAAAATTTTCTCAATGTTGGACGGTTTCGGTGGAATATCTTGATTTACAAGACTAACCTGTAAAATCGGCCAAAATATAATGTGTTTTATGTAATTTGCATAAGCACCTTCTTTAGGTTTATTCGTGATTCGTGAACTTGTTATCCGGAGACTATTAAACTACAAAGGTAAAAATATTATTGTTACTAGTTTATAATCCATGGAAACCATGGTTATTAAATTAATTAAACTTTTATGGGGCGTGTTCGACAAAACTAGATGGTATCGAGTAGTGGGTAACTTGTAGCTTATAGCGTTTTGTTAAACGCTATATGAAGTAGCATTTGGATTTTGAGCGTTTTGTTTAAACTAAACGCTAGAAGCTTGTAGGGCGTGTTTGGCAAAAGTAGTTGTTAGCTGGAAGCGGACATCGGTTAGCTGATAGCGTGTAGTCGGTAGCTGGTAGCGGGAAACTGTAGCTTTTATTTGTTATATTAATGTTTGGCAAAAGTAGCTAGAAGCTTTTGAAATATATAAAATTACATAAAATGACAATTGATTAAAAATAAATAAACATATAAGTATATTTTTAAGGGGTAATTATGGATATTGATTTTAAAAGCTCAATAGCATTTTGTTAAACACTACATGAAGTAGCTTTTAGAATTTGAGCGTTTTGTTTAAACTAAAAACTAAACGCTCGTACTGCCAAACGACACTTTTTATTTAAACTAGAGCGTTTTGTCAAAAGCTAAAAGCTAGAAACTCCCAAATGCTTCCAAAAGCTCTATGCCAAAACACGCCCGTAGTGACGAACGAGACTTTCTGTTCAAAACGGAGCGTTTTGTCAAACGCTAGAAGCTAGAAGCTCTCAAACACTCCCAAACACTCTGTGCCGAACACGCCCATAATAAAAATTTATAATTATTAATCAATAATATTAAATAAATCGTTTTAATTAAATTATTAATTAGGAGATATATCAAAATTTTAAAATTATTATAACTTCAAATTTAACATATAATTAAAAAAAAATGTAAATTTGAACTTTGAAATGAGTTGGCTAATATATTTATATGGCATATGACATGATATTAATGAGGAGTTGTATTAGAGTCACACTTGACAAATGAATATTAAAATTATTCATTTATTAGAATAGGGATTAATTCGAAAAAAATTGTCCAAAAGTGGATTCCGTTCTAGGGGGTGTTTGGATAGGAAAAAAAAAGTGTTTATTGCTTATTTCCACAATAAGCTAATTTAAATGTTTGGATAAAATCCAGCTTATTAGACTAAATAAGTTAATTTTAATAAACATTCATCCTCATGCTTATTGCTTATTGCTTATTCCCACCACAAATAAGCTATAAGCAATAAGCTAAAAATCTAATCCAAACACCCCAAAAAAATTAGATACATGCAAAGATCAATAACAATTGTGTTACAATATAGTTGTAATTCGTTAATTAATCCATATGTTCGTCAAATAAAAAAAAAGTGTGGTCCTCGAATCGACATAGACTTCACCATTCAATAATTAATATAATAAATAAAAAGTTCTATAGTTTAGATTTTTTTTAATAATTTTAGTATCTTTAATTATAAAATTATTAGATAAAATATATAAAGTCTACCATCTTTTATTATAAAATTGTGATATTAAGTGATGAACTTTCTTGGTTTGTTTGATTTTGTATCTTCTTTTTCATAGCAATCATGATCACTTCAAAGTTTTTTTTTTTTTTTTTTTCGAATTCTTTCATAAGGTCATCTCTTATAATGGCTGCGACTGGCTCGTGGTTGACGTGGTCACGATCGTGGTCCGTGCACATCATCCCGACCGATCGTGGTTGGGCATTGTCTTTGAGGTTCATGGTGGGGAAGACGGAGTGCAACGACCAATGAAAATGTTTTACGCCTTTGAACTCCTTTGACCACTAGTAACGGCTAGGTAGAAGTTTTTTTTTTGCCTAATTTTTACCTATAAATAGCACAACACACATTCTTATATTTCACATAATTCTTTTCTCCTTTTATTCACAATCACACATTTGTGTTGCTTGATCTTTCAAAAACAATGGCTCCCAAAAGGATGAATTGGTCAGAAGAGGAAGAAGAAAAATTAGCATTAGCATGGGTGTTGGTTTCGGAAGATGCTAACAGTCGAATGTCTATTGATTTTTGTGTAGTTAGAAACGTTTTTTTTTATGATTTAATGGGTTTACGAAGTCGTAATCTTGATCAAATATGTTCGAAGTTTCTCAATATGAGGGTAAAATGTTTCGAGTTCGACAGAATTTATAACTTTGTTATAAACAATGTACATGAAGTCTATATCAACTCCGTTGTTGTGGTCATGCATCAATATGAAAACACAAACCATACACCGTTTACACACCTAAAAGCTTGGGTAAAACTTAGGGATTTCCCAAAATTCAATGCTTAAAAAAATAAGGTTAAAAACCTAGTTTAAGTTTTTTGTTTTAAATTAATGTAATGTTTTCTTTTTTATTGAATAAAAAACTATATGTTTTTATTGTATTTGCATTGTATTTTGAATTAAATTTAATTTAAAAAAATGAGGTGGAATGGTGTGTTTAGTGGTAGGTATCATGTGGTTAATGATGGGTATTGTGGTGATGATGTGATATCATCTCTATAATAATTAGTGGTGAATATATTGGATGGTCTAACAAGCATCTCCTTCACATTTTTTGCTACCTACATAGCCAAATCAAGGGTAGTTTTCACCTCCGACACTAAATTAGAGGAAACGAAAGATAATAAAATTTAGCCCAAATCACATAGACGATATATGTAATTTAGAGGGTGTTTGGCAAAAAAAAAAAAAAAAAAAAAAAAAAAAAAAAAAAAACTTATTACTTATTAGCTTATTAACTTATAAGCTAATAAGTTAATTAGAGGGAGTTAAATTATGAAAAAATGACTTATTAGCGGTTTGTCGTCGTTATAAGCTATTTTTATTCAAACACATTTTTAGTTTATAGTAGGGGTGTGCGCGGTGCGGTTTAAAGTCAAAACCGCAAACCGCACCGCATATGCGGTTTGATTTTTTTTTTGAAACCGCAAACCGCACCGCAAAAGTTCAAAACCGCGTTATGCGGTGCGGTTTTATGCGGGCGGTTTGTGCGGTTTATGTGCGGTTTGATGAGTTGCTACATTTTCTAATTTATGAAAAATCTAAAAAACCTTTTGATCTTTTGAGATATAAAACTAGAAAATAAAAATGTTTTGCAAAAAACTCAAAAACAAGTTGCTTTCTGTAAAACGTTTGTTAATTAATTCCTATTGCATGACTATATTCACTAATTTTAGGCTAATTAACATATCCATTTTTATCCATACCAACATTCTAACTGTTACGAACTTGTATTCAGACTACTATTACTATTTTATTAATCCTAGTGACGAAACAATACCATTTCTTATATATATATATATATATATATATATATATATATATATATATATATATATATATATATATATATATATATATATATATATATATATATATATATATATCTTTATACTAATAAAAGAGTAGCTCTTTTGTCATGTGTCACCATATTAAATATTTTAATTAATGTGTTGCCACTTGTCAATCTATTAGTTTTCCATTTTAAATTTATTAGATCTCCTCATTAATGTGATTCTATTTTAAATTTTAAATTTTAAATTTTAAATTATTGTTTTCATTAATTCACAAATAAAAAATATCTAATATATATTAAAAATTAATTTTATATATTTATTTGAATCAATGATTATAATTTCACATAACTAATAAAAAATATCTCTTAAATTAATAATTTATTTAAAATAACTTATTAATAATTTTTAGTTTTTAGTATAAAAGTTTGATTAATTTTATAACCGTGGTTCCCACGGGTTATAAACTATATATATATATATATATATATATATATATATATATATATATATATATATATATATATATATATATATATATATATATATATATATATATATATATGCGGTGCGGTTTAAACCGCGACTTTGAAATTGAAAACCGCAAACCGCACCGCAAAAGTTCTAAACCGCATTATGCGGTGCAGTGTGGTGCGGTGTGAGCGGTTTATACGGTTTGTGCGGTTTGGTACACACCCCTAGTTTATAGTGACGTGGAACCGCTAATAAGTTAATAAGCTGCTTTGCCAAACATGACCCGCTAATAATTAAATTTATCATATTTCTCAAAAATACAAAATTAAAAGATTTGGTGAACTAAAATCATGTTTTTTAAAATATCTACGATAATTAAGCAGAAATGAATGATCTTGAGTTGAAATGGCTCAAAAAATGTGATATTTGATTTTGGAACATAAAAACTTGTTATATGTATTTTTACGTTGAAAAAAAAAATATTATTTAATATATTACATTATTTCGAATTATTGATACAAAACACATCATCATGGGTATAGATTACTTTTTATTAAGAAACTAGAGCAATTATTAGATTCAATTAACTTGTACCTTCCAGTTTTGTTAATCATTTGATTTTATTTAAAATCATTAGATTTCAATTGAGTTTAACAAATGCTTGTCTTAGCCATTGAAGCTTCTTTTAAAAATTTAGTCATTAAACTTTAGAAATAAGTTATATAACTTGTTAATTACTTAGCCTTACATCGTCTTGATGTGAGGTGTTTTTTCTTTATATATATTTTCCGGTTCTAATAAAAAAAAAGTGACCATAAAACTTCCATAAAGGTTGAAATGTAATTTTGTAACTAAAACTCAATTAATATTAAAATTTAAAATTTCCACGCAACAAAACTTGTATTGTTAATGTGTATGATGGACCTACTACTAAAATAATACTCATGCACTCGTTGGAGACAGCTTACTAGAAAAACAACTACAATTTAAAATTTTAAGATCATCCACATGCATGTTGAATGAGTTGCTGGTTTACAATGAATTAAACTTAGTCATAATGATCATAATGAGATGTCAAAACAACATACTATAGATTTAAAGTTCAATATTCATTGAGCTGTTGCATGAGAAAATGTTTTATATTTGTAAAAAAAATATGTTTATCATACTTAGTAAAGTTCAACAACATACTATAGATTTAAAGTTCAATATTCATTGAGCTGTTGCATGAGAAAATGATTTATATTTGTAAAAAATTATGTTTATATACTTTGTGAGGTTCAACGAATTATATGAATTAAATGACAAAATTTTATATAAAGTAGAATGTTTTAAACTTTATAGGGTTGAATCATAATTTCAAAAGAAAAAAACTTCAAAGTTTATGAGAAGGCACCTTAAAAGGTAATAGATTTAAGGCTTTACGATTTTATTTTTGTACTTTTTAATTTATAAAATAAAATAAAAAGAAAAATTAGTTAAAAAGGTAACAAAGTTTTAAAAATGTACAAAATAAAAATCATTGTCTTTTTTTAGTACACAAAATATCATTAAAGTATATTTTTGTATACAGAATACCAACGAAGTACACATGTGCTGTTCAAATAAAACCTTCTGGTAACCGGTGACCTCAGGTAAACGGAAAAATGACTTAAAAAGGTAACGAAGTTTTAAAAATGTTTAAAAAATATCATTGTTTTTTTAGTACAAAAAATACCATTGAAGTTTACCATTTGTACACAAAATACCAACGAAGTATACATTTTAGTACAAAAAAATATCATTGAAGTTTCTAAAATGTTCAAAAAAATATCATTGTTGTTTTTTCATAGCACCTTTTGTTAATTCGATGTTTTCGAATCACATAGAACATGGTTATCGGAGATTATTCACCGTCGTACCAATTCACACAAATTGTGTACTCTCTCTCATTCCCTCACTCGACCAGTTTATATCTAAATATAATCATAGAAAAACACATAACAAAGAATCCATCAATTATGATGCAATTCGTTCAAGTGCTCCAACAAACATGCTTCTCTCTCTACTTTGACTACAAATCCTCATGAAATCAGCCACATGACGTTGAGTGTTCCTGGCTATTCATCTCTCACTGGTAACGGAGAATTAGACGCAACTCCTACTCTCTACATCCACATTTAGGAATTCTCATTACATAACGTCGCACTCGTTTCTTCTTTGTGTCTCTCTTGTGCCACAACACTAATGAACGACTAACCTTGATGTATAATATGTGTATCTATATGACGTATGTATGTTTTAGGTTTGAGACATATAATGTTTAACTAAGGCTATTACCTACTTACTTCTCATGCTACCACAATAACAATCGAGTAAGGGAATGAAAGGGATTGCACAACTGTTGTGAACTAATGTGACAGTACATGATCTCCGATGATTGTGTTCTACATAATCTTGCAACAACGAATTTAACAAAAAGTATGGTATTTTTTGAATATTTTGGAAACTTAGTTATGCTTTTAAGTCATTTTTTCATTTACTTGAAGTACCTGGTTACCACAAGGTTTTATTTGAATACATGTGTATTTCGTTGGTATTCTGTCTACAAATAATGTTGTTTAGTGAAAAGACCCGTTAGGGTTTCTAATGTATTCGATTCCTTTATATATTATAGTCGGTATATTACATTTACACAAAGGACCCCTAAACTATATGTGAATGAGAATATAAACACAATATAAATAATAAAATAAATAAATGTGCTAACACCCCCCCCTTAGTTTGAACAAGAGATTCATGGATTCTGAAACTACTTCTGAAATCAAGAAATAACTATATGGGAAGTCCTTTAGTAAAAAATATCAGCAAACTGGTGTGCGGATGGAACATGTAGCACACAAATCTATCCAATGGCAATGCGTTCCCTAACAAAGTGTAAGTCTATTTTCACATGTTTGTTTCTTTGGTGTTGAACTGGATTAGAAGCTAAGTACATAGCTGTAACACTCGATTTCAAGTATGAAAGTATTTCTGATTTGTGTATGAGTTCTTTTTGGCCATGGCGTGGTGAAGCCTCACCACGGCGTGGCGATAAGCTTTTAGGCCGCACATGTTTATGGACCACCATAGTGTGGTGGTGTTGTACCACGATGTGGTGGTTGATGATGGAGAAAACCCTAAAGTTTAAAGGGTTGAGCCCTATTTAAAGATCCTTAACCCCTCATAGCCTCCCTCACATCAGCCTCCGTTCCCCCAAATCGTTCCTTGCAAACCCTAATCACCTTCCACCATTTTTGAGCTAGTTTGGTACTCTTTGAAGCTAGAGAAGGAAGAAGGAGGAGGAAGGGAGAAAAGATCAAGAAATCAAGTCCCCATTCTTCATCTTGGAACTCTTCTGGACCCTTGTAAGTGTCCAAGACTTGATTTTTATCTTACCAAGTTGTGAGATCTTGAGTTTTGTCCCATTAGCCTATTGTTCTTGATTGTTGGGATGGTTAGACATCATAAAGCTTTCAACTTTATGAATCTCCAGGTCAAGGTGATCTAGTAGTGTCTTGGATCTGGTCTATAATAAAGTTTTGATGTCATGCATAGATATTAGGTCATAAATCCTCATTTTGACGTAATATGGGTTCAAGACATGCATTGGGCATGTATGTCTATAAAGCACCAACCTTTGGGATGGTTTAGGTGTTAGAATCACTTCTGGATAGGATGGACTTCATAATTTAAGGATTAAGTGCTTATTGGTTAAGCCCTTGTATTATTAAGCTTTATGGATTGGGTTTTGGACCTTTTTGGGTAGTCCCAATGGATAAAATTGGAAACTTTATCTTTCTAGATCATATTTAGGACTATATCCGAGCTTTGGAGCTCTTGGAATCAATAAAAACAACTTAATGTATTAAGTTGTTGGAACTCAGGCAACCATAACGTAGTTCTAAGTCAACACGACGTGTTGGCTGGGATTTTCCCGACTGTTTGGATGCTGACAGAACACGGCGTGGCCAAGGGGCACTACTACGTTTTGGAGTAAACATGGATTGTTGAATTTGACTTTTGACTTTGTATAAGTTCGACATAAGGGTACTTTAGGTATTTTGAGTTGTATATGAGGATTGGTCACTATTTGATGAATAGGTGACGGGTAGAGCTAATATTTGGAGTCGGGACCTCATCAGCTATTATTCTAATTCTGAGGTGAGTTTCCCTCACTGTGTTTAGTGGGTCGAAGGCACCAATTCCGACCCATGATTATTATGATAGGATGCTAGATGTCTGTGTCACTCTTGCATGTGTTATGTGTTGGTATGTATACCGAGTGGGGCTCGACGTCGTGCGAGCCTCGATGAATGTATTGTATGTCATATGCCTTGTTATTATCGTATGTGTTAGCATGATTATATGTTTATTTGTGTATCGGGCAGGATCCGATGCCAGCTGAGGCCTAATGAATGAAAGACATGTAACCCGAGCGGGGCCCGAGGCCGATTGGGACTAGATGTTGGGCGAGACCCGATGCCGGGCGGGGGACCAATATGTGATTAATATGTATGGTATGTGGTATTTTGGGAAACTCACTAAGCTTTGTGTTTATGATTTTCAGTGTATGTTCTAGGTACTTCTGATTCGAAAGGGAAGGGCCCATGATGATTATAGAGCACACACCCCCTTATTCCACATTTGTGAATTACTCTGATATGATATGATGTAGTGACATAAGTTGGTATATCTTGGTTTATTGACAATGTTTTGATTTACCGTTTTATTTAAATTAAAAATGAAATTTTTGGGTTTTATTTTTGGGACGTTACAAGTTGGTATCAGAGCCTTAGTTTAAGGGATTCATACATACTCTCAGATGTGTCTAAACTCAAACTGAGGATTTTGTAAAAAAATAATTCAAAAATGAATTTTTTTTAAGAAAAGGGTTTCTTAATACAAGAAAGGGTGTAGTGGATGCAATCGACCAAGCTCAAATAAGTTTTCCCAAGATACCCATACATGTTATTTGATATGATTTGATTTGTGAACCTGTCAATCGCACGCTAGTGAGGGATAAGGATTTGCTCAGTATTTGCATGATAGATGCTAGGAGAGATGCATTTGTATGCCTATTGTATGTGCTTTTAGACTTGCATGCTAGTACTGATCAGTTAGTAATAGGATAGCTTGATTAGGTTATGCGTGGTTATGTTTACGTGATGCTCGAATGCTGCTTGCTTTGTACTTTTAGGAGTTCTCACTAACATCATCTCACTAATAAGCAAATATGTTAAATTACATATTGCGGAAACTAAATAATTTCAGAAGGTTAGGTTTTAACTCTATTGTGCAGCTCTCGTCTGAGTCCAACTGTTGTAGTACGAGACCTTTCATTCAAAGAATTATCTGGTGTCAGTAATATGTAATTGTATTCGTGAGCTAGTTGGAGAGTGTCGGTAGGAGTTCCTTCTACAACTGATAGCGGAGAGTAATGTGATGGATGCCCTAGGAAGACCTACAAAGAGATTTAGTTGGGAGCCTTGTCTTGTGGGATTATTGTGTGGGTAAGAGTGACTTGGAGGAATCAAAGAGATCCTTGAGGAAAGTACAGATAGATGTGGAAGGTAGTATGCTTTGGGTCTTGATACGAAATATAAGTTTGTTTTTCACAAAAACTAGCAACGGAAGACTTTAAAAATAACAAGTTTATTTTTAGTTCATAACAAAACAAAACCATCATGGAACTATTTTATAGAGGTTAGAATGAAACAAAAAAAAAAAACCATAGGATGTTTTAGAGATAACCTTTGAAGCCTTTGAATCCACTTGGTTTTGAGGTGTTGGTGAAGATGTAAAGATCGAAGAACATGATCTTCTCGACAAGTATCCACCGTCAAGATTAAGGCACTTGGAATGCTAGTTCCTTATTGTATTCTTGAGTGTCTTAAGCCTTTAAGTGTTTAAATCAAATAAGCACTAAAGGAGACAACTTAAGAAGTCTTCTAATCACTAAACTAGCTTCAAAAGAGAGAGAGAGGTGGGGAGAAGAAGAGAGTTTCGGCCATGAGAAGAAAGTGGAGAGATTCACAAGAAAAAAACTACTCTCAAACTTATGCAAGACACCTCTTTAAATACCCATGCAAAAGCAAAAAAGCAACCCCATATTATAATCTAAAGTAATGAACTAACTTTAGAGGCACGGGGGACAAGGGAGGAAGGTTGACAAGCAACCTCCCACACCATCATCAACTTTCGGCCATACCTAATTAAATAAGAAAGATTCTTTGATTTTTATAAACTCTAAGTTTATAAATATAAAATTTGTCTTTAGGTAAAAGACAAAAGAATCCAACTAGTCCAAAAGGTTGTGCATGACTTATTAATTTATACCATATGAAATAATAACTAGTAATACTCTCTTATAATTATTATTTTCACAAAACAATAATTATTCCCTAATTAAAATACAAGAATCGAAATTATTTAATAATAATCATATTAATAATAAATATACAAAATCTACCAACTTGATAAAGATGTGACCCGACATGATCATATATTATTAGCCATATCACTCCATAATGATTATTGGGCATATATATTCAACAGTATGGACCCGTACTACCGGAAGCAGAGGATTCGTACTCTAGTCAATGAGATCTGTGATAAACCCTAGAAGCCTGTGATTATGAGATAATGATTTGGTCTTAATGTACAAGATGTCGATGCCTGGAAGAGAAGCGGAGTCCTCCGAGATGGATGCAGACAACGCCGGACTTCATGACTGGATTGCAACTGAAGTTTTCTATATCTTGCTAGAGGAGTTTCCTAGTATCATTAGTCAGATCACTGACATGGTGATTGCCAAATTCGAGGAGCGGGCCACCCTCTTGTGTGCCGCAAGAGAAGTTGGTGAGGCTGCTACAAATTTAGGTATGGAGGCACAGCTAGGAAAAAAGAAGGCATATACAAAACGCGGGATGATTGGAAGGAGGTGGAGAGTCCGATGCAACTGGCATGGGTGCTGGAAGTCAGGAGAGCCATGAGATGTGTGGCAAGTGTGAGGGAACTCACAGGTTTGCTTGTCACAAGTTCAGGTGTTTCAAGTGTTAGGAAAGAGGGCATGTGCATCGGGATTGTAAGAAGGATCATATATGATTTCATTGTCACCAACTAGGTCATTTCAGGTCCAGCTGTCCTGCCTAGGTGGCGGAGGGAGTTCAGGTCCAAACCCTCATCATTCATCAAGAGATCAAGATCGAGCCGCAAGAAATCTCTAGTATGTATTTTTGAGCTCCAGTCCTATAATGATATTAATATAAATATGTTCTTGATCAGTTTGATATCGTCGGTTCAGAAATCTTTTGAATGGTATGACTGTTAGCATCATATGGTAATTTCTTCATTCAACAAATTAGAGTTCAGTCCTCAGTACATTTCATATTTCAGAGGGTATAGATCGCTCTCGCTAGGTTTGGAGCTATGACATCGGAAAGTTTCCAATAACCCCATCTAAGTTTCAGAGTTCCTTTATTATTGACTGAGTAATTGTTCAAAAATTGGTCATATTCCATTTTGCATACTGTGTACTGCATTTAAAAGAGGCTGGAGTATTCCGCTTAAGAGCCCCAGCACCAAAGATCCGAGCATTGCAGTGTCAGTCAGTGGATGCTAGATTTTCATCATATGTTGTTGCGGATATGCTATCTTTTTGTTGGATTAGATGTCTAAGCTCATAACTATTATTGGTATGTACTTGACCCGAGAGTAGCATGGTCCATTTGGGTTGCATATCATCAGGACAATTTGTTAGGATGGATTCTTAAGAGAAGGTTATATATGATTTGTTAATATATTATAAGTTATAATATATTAATATGAAATCATTTAGTATTGATCAATAATTAATTTGGAATTAATTTTGTGATCAAAAGAGACTAATTAAATCTATGGGGACTAATTAGTTATATTTATATGGGTTGGGCTTATGATCCATGTTGGACTAAGTTTATGTATGGATACATAAAGAGTTGGGCCACATGAACCATGAATCATAAGACCCATGGGTATGGATTTGGGTTATACCCATGACCCTTGAAATCCAACATATAAATACATGTTCTTAACCTAAAAAAAACACCTACATGCATGTTCTTGGAGTTCATGGGTGTTTTTAGGTGCATGGAATTCTCTCTCAAGTTCCACCTTTGTCCATGATGTGTTGTGATTCCATTTGAGGCTTCCACACTATTAGGGCTAAGCTTTTAAAGGCCAAATTCATCAAGTTCTACAAGCTACACAAAGAGGTAAACTTATAACTAGTATTTTATGTAGTTTATATCATTTATATGCTAGTTGTAGGTTTAAAGCTTTGGAAAAAATATTGCATGTATAATTAGAGAAAACATAGATCCAAAGCTTTTAGGGTTGTATGTGCACCATAGGATGTTGTAGTATACTAAAACACATCAGTGGTATCAGAGCCTAGGGTTGGTTTCTATTATACTTGATGCTTATTGTTTTTTAAAGCAAGAAAATTTGTTTTTTTGGAATCTGCTTGTTCACCACGAGGTGGTAAAATGTACCATGAGGTGGTGACTGTTCAGTGAAAAAAATTCAGTTCTTTGGCCTGTTTTGGATTAGGATCATTACCATAAAATGTTTTTGTTCATAAAATTTGATTTCGATGCTATGGTAATGATTATCCTCATCCAAAAACAAGATAATTGTCAAAGTGTCAAGAGTTGTATTAGTTTATATGATTAGGCTAATTTCTTAAAATTTGTTTGATATGAATTATCTTAATTTATGAGTTTGTTTTTGATCAATAGAAAGTTGTATGATGATAGTTATTGTTCAAAGTTTGATCTAAAATATTCTTAACATGAGTTTTGTAACTTGTCCTCAAGTTACATGAAAAGTCTCATTCAAGAATTTTAAAACTCATAAAGTTCCATAGGTTATAAAAATGAAGAGTCTTATTTTCTTAAATGATTTAAAGTCTTCCATAACTTATTCTCAAGTTATGGAACTTGAAGAGTTTTTTCATTAAACTACTTTAAATTCATAAGTTATGGAAACCAAATTTTTTTGAATTGTTCAAAACTTTCCCTCAAGTTTTGGAATTTGTAAAGTTACCCCCATGTATACTTTAATTCCAACCCTTAGAATTTTAAAAGTTTAAAATTCAACCCTTATACTATTATAATATTATATGTTTAATATGTATATATATATATGTGTGTATGTATATATATATATATATATATATATGTATGTATGTATAAGAGTAAGTCACTTTTACCGTTAGTATGCCTCATTCACGAAGCCAGTCTATAAGGGGATTATAAGGTTACTGCCTATAAAATGGCAATTTAATGGGTGTCCACTCTCACCCACCGTTTCCTTGACTGGTGGAGGGTCGTTAGCCGAATGGGTTGGACATGACATTAATTCTCCCTTCATTAAAAGTATAATGATAAATATAAAGTAACTAAACTTTATTAAATTCCCAATCTTACTTACTTTAGGAAAATGTGAATTTGGTGCTAACCCATGAAATTGCACTTTGCACCTTGTTAAGTCGTTAGTGGAGCGTGGGTGGTTGACTGGCACACTAATCTGGGACTGAAAATGTGTGGCAAAGGGTAGCTTGATGTTAGTCAATGATCAATGGATCATGTGTGGTTAACCGACACATTGATTAAGTGGTTGTAACATTAAGTGTACCAAGTTAATTTGCATGGTTATTCACTCCTTGTTTGTGATCCTCGGCATCCCAGTCACAAACTTGAAGGGCACAATCGAGATTTAAACATGCCATTGAATAGTTTAATGAATCTCAAAAGATATAGGAGTTTCAATTCATCTAAAACCTAATGTTAATTTTTTTTTTCATGGTGGATTGGTAAATCGTCATTTACCTACCTTCAAATATTTTGTAGCTTGGATTACGACATCCCTCTTCCAAGTTATAAAATATTGTGTTAGGTCCTAGCGTTAATATTTCATATTGGGTGTTATATTAAGGAATTAAATAAACTAAACTTGAATTTCTCTCTCATAGATGTCTAGTTATGACAACTATGGTCTTCCTTATCTTATGGATAAAGCTATCCTAATGAAGATCATATCCCAAATGGGGATCAAGGTGAAAGATTAATCCCTTTGTTGTGCATTAATGGGACTGGAAATCATACTTCACCTCCTCCACCTCCTCCAATTGTTCTCCCTAGCCCACAAATTCTTGAATAGTTCAAGGTCACTCAATCCCTATTGGCAAGCAGTGTCTATATGTACTCACATCTTGGAGATGAAGTCACATATTGACAAGTTGGGAGAGTTGGGTGTCGAAGTCTCAAGGAAGTTGGTTGTTGATTGGGTTCTTCAATCACTTCCTAAGTCATATAGCGGGTTATTTAAAGGACTACTATGTGACAGATCACGACATGACCCTTATCAATCTTACATATTTGCTTGTTGCTGCTGAATCAGCAATGATTTGGAGCACCGGTAAAGCAAATTTGATTGGAAGATCTACTTCCCAAACTTACATGGACATTGACAACGGGAACATTAGAAATCCAGAAAAGTCTTCTCTTCTCAATGGAAAGGAATCGGTCATAGTTAACCCGGTTGGACAAATGGTAAAGAGAAAGGCTAAGTCTGAGATAGTCCCATGTACCATTACTAAAGAGTCCATATGTTTCTATTGCCAAAGGAAGGGGCATTGGTTGTGAAGCTGCCTTATTTACCTGAAAGTTCACTAGGATTGTAAAAGTCAGGTAAAGTCCACTATCTAACCCTATTAAGTTCCTATTTGGAGATTCTTATTGCATGATGTGACTAGGTCGCATTTTGATGTTTTGTAGAATCGAAAAAGGAGAGGAAGCTTAGAAGAAGAGTATGTTGAATCTGATCGCGGAGGTGGATTTCGATCGCATGATTCGAAGATCAGAATTTTGAGCTGCTGCTTAAGAGTTATGATAGATTTATTAGGAATAGATAACAACATAGTTTTCATATATATTTGCATTGTAAGGATAAGTTTTTCTGCAATTTTAAAATAAAAGGAAAATTTTTGATTATATTTATTTTAAGTATCCTTACAATGGGATTTGTGAAAATTATTGTTCATATGATTCCATTGATAGCAATATTGGAAAATAGATTTGATTCTTTCATTTGTGGTAGTATCATAATTTACCAAATAAGGAAAGATTTTCATCACTCAAGTTTCAGTTGGATAGAAACTTGGAATCATGCAACTTGTATTGTATGATGAATTAGAATTTTCATCTTTGGGAAATTAAGACTAATTCCTTGTTCACATGTATATGTGAGTCAAGTGAAGGACTAGGAGATCGGGTACACTTGGTTATGCGCTGATAAAGTCCACCACAAAGAACGATAAGGCTATTCGTCATGATTTACTAAAGTATATTAAATATGTTTATGCTTACAAGCTTAAGTGTAATTCTGAAACATTGGAAAAGTGTCAATGTATGACAAGACGAATGAGTAGAATCAAATTAGGCAGAAAGATAAAAGTTTCTCCAATCTGAAAACATGGGATAGTGCTTCAGTATCATGTTTTATGATCATCTTAATGATTAGGAAAAACCATATCACAATTGATCCTCTAAGGATATCTTAGTGCGTTTGTATGGCTAAGAAGAGGAATTGTGAATTGTTGAAATGGTTAAATAAAAAGATGAATCATACTTTGTTCCAAAATTGAGTCTTAGAGTAATACTCCAAGATTGTAACTCGAGTGACATAATCTTAAGAAAGGTTTAAAAAACTTATCAAATGTAGAGTAAAATGTTTTCTATTCTTGTACATTTGAAATTGGTGAGTTTTGATGTTATGGATAAAACAAAGGCCAATTGTGTTAAGTGTTTGTCTTGATAAGAATCCGCACTAACTCTTGAATATTTGCTTTGTCAAGGAATGGTTCTTGATAAGAGAATCTTATATGTCAAGAGGTCAGTGGGAGTCTTAAAGATCTTGAAAAGTTTCAAGAACTAATCAAGGGTATTGTTTATCAATAACACGCGACTTGAGGTTTTTAACCCATCGTGTTAACATATTCTTGTTTCTGTGCCCATTCTAGTTAAAGTTGACTATGCATAAAAGTTCTATGAGTTCTTAATTGTTTGCATAACAACCTGGAAGCAATGGCAGGTTCTTGTGCTGCTGGGTGGCAACAAAACTAAGATTAAACAAGTTCAGTCCATATGAGTTTGGATTTATCACTAACCTTGTCTTGTGATTATGGTTATAACAAATTTACATGGATAGGAACACATACACCATAAAAATCTAAGTTTCATAAGGTTTCTCTCCGATTCATGAAAATGATGGTGAGGAAACGCTTTCACTAAGTAGATTTTAAGTAGATAGTAATTGTGATATTTGCTTTCTCAAAGTCGTTAGTGGAGCGTGTGTGGTTAGCTGGCACACTAACATGGACTAGTGAGAATGGCAAAAAGGTCTAAACATTATGATTATGGCATCCCTCTTCGTAATTGTTTAGACACACATGTGAGCTATCTAAGGAAAGGTGTATGATTTTGATTAAGTCTTATCAAAGCATCTCGTATTAGAAATCTGAACTTTCGTATTACATTATTTGCGTTCTAAAATTCGATTATGATTGCGACATCCCTTTTCATAATTCGAATTATGAGAACATGGCAAATAGAAATAGAAATATTATAGCAAAAGACTGGTCTAGTATCATGTCTTTCTGTGAGACATCATGAATCGTGTCCCATATGATTTGGATATAGGATCGATTACATGTGCTATAATATTCATCCGTTGTAATTTTTCCAAATGCCGAGGGCATTAAGAGGGAAAAAAGGAATAGAACTGGATATGACTAAAATGATTAAGCAATTGTCGAGGACAATCTGAGGATTACCAAAGATTGGTTGCTCATGGACGGTTGGAAGTATAGTGTTAATTTTTGGAAAGACCATATTGACATATTCTGAAACGAGGCAACTCTTGTTCAGAAGTGATAGTCAAAAATGGGAATATGGAAATGTTTCCATAAGTGGAAGTTGCTATTCAAATCTATGTAAGATTAGAATACTTAATCCAAGAAGGATGTTCAAAGGAATGTTCTTTGAATGTGAGACTTCATTTCCATGGAATTGCTTTCCATTGGAATACTTTGTAATGTCTGTTGCCGAGTCTTTGTGGCTTTTGTGCATAGTCATTACAAAAGGATCAATGCATATAAGTTTAGAATCTAACAGAGTTCAGTAAATGGCAAAGAATCTTGTATTCTTACATTTGCGATAAGGATTTGGAATTGTGAAATGAGTATCATTTGAAATGTTGTCAATTGATCTATTCCACAAACAAAGGACCATAGGTAAACATAGTGTGCATGCTTGGAGCATGGGACAACTATTGTTTTGATTCAAGTATAAAGTTGATTATTCGAAACATTATACAATGAATAATGAGTAATCAATATGGTGATTAAATAAAAGGTGCTTTATTTACTCTCACAAGTATTGAGGCCATATAGGATTAGTATTATTCTTTTGTTTCACTTTGCATGTTTTGACTTCCCGAATAACTAGGTTATTCAAACCGTCCACAGTCGATCATACTTTGGAATTAGGTATGGAGGCAAGACTGTCATGAATGGGTCTGTAGTTTGTCTAGGTGGCCTAGACATAGTTGCAATATTCATGAGTGCTCCTGGAATAAGATGCGAGTATTGGATTAAACCTACGCTCATTTGAATCACTTCATGGATTTTATCACGAGTGATCATGAGACGATAATATCTTATATTCTTTAAACTGAGAGATATGAGTTGCAGTCTACAAGTTGGTTACACATTGATAATGTGAAAACGCACCAGTAACTTGGTGTTATAAAACACATTGTTGTGTGTGATTTGATGAGTAAATAGAGCAAGCATAAGAGTCGAAGTTTATCCATTCCTTTTAACCTTGGAGGGATAAAAGCGATATCTGTGGGCCCCTTGATGATTTAGTGATGACAAACGTAAGTGCTCAGCCGGGCCTGGACTCATGTGATATGTTCAATTAGTCGGTTGTCATAAATCAGAAATCAGGAAACAACAGATGGAAAGAGAGTATGATTATAATCCATTTCACAGTCCATATGGTATCTATAATGGAGGAATATATGATCCATTATCTAATGGACACGTCATTGACTAGGTCAAAGTTTGACAGCAGCTTTTAAGAGCTACGATTTCTAGTCGGGTTTTGGAGTCGTACTTGCCATAATAGTTTTAGACTTATCCAAGTGGGAGACTGATGCATTAGATGTCTAAGCCCATAACTATTATTGGTATGTACTTGACCCGAGAGTAGCATGGTCCATTTGGGTTGCATATCATCAGGACAATTTGTTAGGATGGATGAGAAGGTTATATATGATTTTTTAATATAATATAAGTTATAATATATTAATATGAAATCATATGTTTTAATTAGTATTGATCAAGAATTAATTTGGTGATCAAAAGAGACTAATTAAATCTATGGGGACTAACTAGTTATATTTATATGGGTTGGGCTTATGATCCATGTTGGACTAAGTTTATGTATGGATACATAAAGAGTTGGGCCACATGAACCATGGATCATATGGCCCATGGGTATGGATTTGGGTTATAGCCATGACCCTTGAAATCCAACATATAAATACATGTTCTTAACCTAAAAAATGCCTACATGCATGTTCTTGGAGTTCATGGGTGTTTTTGGGTGCATGGAATTCTCTCTCAAGTTCCACCTTTGTCCATGATGTGTTGTGATTCCATTTTAGGCTTCCACACTATTGGGGCTAAGCTTTTAAAGGTCAAATTCATCAAGTTCTACAAGCTACACAAAGAGGTAAATTTCTAACTAGTATTTTATGTAGTTTATATCATTTATATGCTAGTTGTAGGTTTAAAGCTTTGGAAACAATATTGCATGTATAATTAGAGAAAACATACATACAAAGCTTTTAGGGTTGTATGTTCACCATAAGATGTTGTAGTATACTAAAATACATCACTTTTTCTTTCTTTATGCTCATTATCAATATTTATTTTCTTGCCTTGGAATATTGTATTGGTATGGGTAAGCATTATCTTTGGTTTAGTTCTCTGTTATTGCCTGATTTATGTCCATAAGCATTGCCATATTTTATTCTTGCATGCCAAGAATCTTTAGAGGGTCGTATCTTGCTGAGCGGGTTTCAGTTGTTCAGTTGTTGTTTGAGTTCCTTGATGGGGTCAGTTTAGAGGTATTGTTTGGAAGATCTATAGTCGAATCAGCAGGAGTGTTTCATCAGCGGAGTTAGAGTTCAGAAGTGCTAGCAAGGGTTATGGTCTTTGTCACCAGTATAAAGGACTTGAGGAGGTGGTGTCGTATCATTGGAAGCGATTAGGGTTGTCAGATTTGTTGAGGTTTCAGGAAGTGTTCATCTGGATTTCAAGAGTTGTGTGATCATCGAGATTGGCTAGTAATGGAACGCTAGCGTTTGTAAGCTCAGGATGTCGACAGTTTGAATCGCAAGGTTGTGAGATGGATTGGAAATCCCTCAAATCTTATGGATTGGAAGGACACAGTCGAGCCCAAGTAGGGGAGAATTGTTGGTCTAAAGGATTGCATAGGGAAGGATATTCGGATTTCGTTACACATCTATAGTGACGCATGGCGGGTATATGGATGGATCCAAGTCGAGGGTGGTGTTAGGGCCTCTCTACCTATTCTTGTCTGATTAAGGC
The DNA here is from genome assembly GCF_002870075.4 of Lactuca sativa. Lineage (NCBI taxonomy): Eukaryota > Viridiplantae > Streptophyta > Magnoliopsida > Asterales > Asteraceae > Lactuca > Lactuca sativa. Next base: position 8,349,841 of record NC_056626.2, on the reverse strand, counting down.
TCTGGGGTTTGAAGCATGACCTGAACACCTGATTAGGTTATAGTTGGATGAGGATTCGACTCAGGATGACTTTGGGCGGCATGGTAGAGGTGTGGTAAGACCATGGGCGGTGACCATGGCGGAACATAAGTGTCGTAGGACTGTGGGGTGGCCATAGCATTCACTGGTGTAACACCTCATTTTTTTGTTTAATTATTTATTAAATGAATATTGGTACCGATGCATTTAAATAAATATGATTAATAATTAATAATAATAATAATAATAATAATAATAATAATAATAATAATAATAATAATGTAAGAAATGTGATAGTAACTAATTAAGAATAATTAATTAGCAAAATATAAAGATTTTCACTCGGGTTGTGGTGACTTGGTAAGACATATGGAAGATATGATAAATAATCTATTGACCCATGTTCAAATCGTGATACTACTCAGCCTCTGTGGCCATGGAGGTTCGCCTGCAGTGACTCCAGGGCATGAGGCATAGCCACATGTTCGCATCAGGAGATTAGTCGGTATGCGAAAGCTGGCCCGGAAACCCTAGTTAGGGAAGTTCCCTTTCCAAAAAAAAATATATAAATATTTTTATGTGGGGGTTAAAAAGAAGCATTTCTGAAACTTCATTTGAAAGGAAAATATGGACGAAAGGCAAAATTGTCAATATGGAAAAGTTTTGGGGGCAAATATGTAAATTTCAGATTCATGGCCTTATCGACGAGATTTTTGGGGCTAATTTCGCTATTTATATTCTAAGCAAACTTCCGTGTGTGTGTGTGTGTGTGTGTGTGTATATATATATATATATATATATATATATATATATATATAGAGAGAGAGAGAGAGAGAGAGATAGAGATAGAGGAAGGATCATTTGAGAACTCAAAGTTTCCCGAGAACCTGAGAACCGATTGCGAGCCATTAGATCAAAATAAGAAAAGGCTAGGATGCTCGGTGGTGTTTTTGTAAATAAATGGGAAAATTAAACACAGAGGTATGGTTCTGAAATTAATCGAAGGGCATTTATGGTACTGAAGAGATTATGCCCCAAATCAATCGATGTCGCTCTCAAATCCCTCATCGTCTTTGTCCGTCATCCCTCTTTCTCTTAAAACTTCATCGTCGACCCTTCCCCAATCCAGAACCATCGCCTGACATCTATGGTTTCCTCCGTCAAATGTATCTACTATTCATTGACTCAGGTAAGGTGAAGACTACTAATCCATGGTCCTTATCCTCCGTATCATCGATGGTGAATCCACTAGCTAAGAGATCGATGTCATTAGTTTTCATCTTCAATTGCGACAATAGATTGCCAAATACCTGAATATTCTATGATGGATCTTTGATAGCCGAAGTGTGTGTAATCACATCGTACAGAAAAAGATCCCCACTGAAGATCAGACTCACACACATGCGCTGAAGATCGATGAAGGACCACGGTTATTGTCGATTTTCAACAAAATCATCGCCGATTTCAATGAAATCACCATCGATTTTTCTAGCACAGGTGATCAAAATCACGCACATAAATTCAATTATTGCTCATCGCAACTTAGGTAAGTTCAATTACTATTCCTAGTTTTATGAATTTGAACTTTTGATTTTTGCAGTTCTTGGTTGCGATTATGAACGACACACCGATTTGCCTCGCCGTGTCGGAGCAATTACTCTGCATCCCGAGCAACACCTTTGTGAATCCATTGTTCCTCATTGCAGATTCCTGAGCCATTCGATCTCTTGACATGTAGCACGAGCTCCAGATCACTCCAATTCCGTGATCTGTCACCGCCGGTGATACTTTCATCAGCCGGTGTACGACCGCCGTTACACAGTTCTCGTCTTCAGAAATCGGCGTCCGTCCTTCGGTACATGTTGAAACCATCTCTAGTATCTTCTTCACTTTTTCAATCACTGAAACTGTATTTTTGAATCGGAGAGGATTTTACCCGGTGGTTCTCACGATCCCCTGACAGACGAGTTCCTTTTTCGATTAGTGAGATGTGTTAATCTAGACTCGAATTAGTCTTCTTAATGCCTCCTCTGTATATATTCAATCAAATTTTGTTCATCATTAAGCCTAATGCCAAAGTGATATGTTTTAGTTAGTCCGTTTGATTTGAACTATTGTGTTTCTATGCCTCTGCAAATTGCTGATTAAGATACTTATTCATTCGATTTCAAGAACAGAAAGTGGTGATTACCTCAAGTGATTTTCATACTTAAAAAAAACTTAATTACCTCAAGTGCTTCATCCAGCGTCATCAAGTACTCCTCTGCTGTGATTCGAATCTGTTGACAGCATAATAAAAATGTGTAAATCCCATCATAAGCACAAATAAAAGAATTTATAGAACAAGTAATCAACTTACAGGAACTTCAACTGGCTGATCAATGTATCTCCTGGCCTTATAATCCTAATAAAGAAATGAAATGGAAATATAATTAATTTAAGTTCAAACTTGAAGTTTAAGTTATATGATTTAGAAGAATGCAACTCACAAGTTCCTGTAAACATCAACATGGATTTGCTCAATTTAGTTCTTGCTGTCTCTTTTGCAAAAGAACAAGATCTGATTCTTTCAAGGTATTCTTTGAAATTGTTTTAATAGAACTTATTATATATGGTGCTTACTATTGTTTTGGTTTATTTGCTTTGAATGTAGCAACATAGTTGGGTTTATTTGGATCACTGATATTGATATTCCAAGGTTTGATTGAGAGCTCTAAACTTATTAAATATTAAATATAGAATACAAATTAATTTTGTGTTGTATTTACAATTTCAGGAAGAAAATCACATATCTAGCTCCATCAGGAGGAGAACTTCCGAGCAAGTTCTTGTTAATGGTAAGCTTAACCTGGATTGAAACCTAAATTGCAAGTCTTCATTGCCATTTTTTTTTGTTAATGTAAGCCGTTTGTTTTTTAATCCATGTAGCATTGAGGGCCCAACAAGCAAACTTGGGTATTTAATTTGTAGTATATGTAGCAAAATTATGAATGGGTGAATGTGCACATCAGCAATTTGAACCCATCAAATGATGACTGGATTGGAGTTTTCTCCCCTGCCAATTTCAGGTTCTTATCATTTGTATTTTCTACTTTTGTCAATTTGTTTATTATATTTATAGCATCCTACTTCCATTTCTTAATTAATTAATAAAAAATGCATTGCTATAATTGCATATATTTCTTAAAGTATAATAATTTTGAGAACATATTTTTTGTCCCACCTTTTTAAGTGGACTAAAAGCTACAATTTTTATCCATCTTGGGATAAAAAATAGACCTGATAGTCTATTGTTTTCAGCATTCAACCTGCTTCCCTGAAAACTCAAGAGTCAGCCCTCCGTATTTATGCACTACACCTATTAAGGTTTGTTCTTTTATTTATGACATGGGTCCTAGATAGTTTTTGGATGTGAATTTTAAAAATGATTAATCATTTGCTAAAAGATAGGGATAGTTAGGAAATTTTACATATATCTCAATAATTAGTTATCTTGCAACAACTCGTTACATTATTATCCAAATTTAATTATTTTGTCGTATATAATATTCATTGTATTAATTTGGATGTGATTCATACATTTACATGTGAATTATATGTGATTCACATGTAGATCATATGTGATTCACATGTAAATCTCATGTGATTCACATATTAATCACATGTAAATCATATATGAATGATATGTGATTCACATGTAAATCACAAGTGAATTACATAAGAATTACATGTAAATTACATGTAATTCACATATGAATCACATGTAAATCACGAGTGAAACACATGAATTACATGCGATTCACATGTAAATAACATATAATTCACATATGAATTACATGCGATTCACATGTAAATAAAATCATATAATTCACATATAAATTACATGCGATTCACATGTAAATAAAATGTAATTCACATATGAATTACATGTAATTCACATATGAATCACTTGTGATTCACATGTAAATCACGAGTGAAACACATATGAATTACATGTGATTCACTTGTAAATTACATGTAATTTACATATGAATCAGATGTGATTCACATGTAAATCATGAGTGAAACACATATGAATTAAATGTGATTAACATGTAAGTAACATGTAATTCACATATGAATTACATATGATTCACATGCAAATCACGAGTGAAAAAGATATGAATTACATGTGATTCATATGTAAATAACATGTAATTCATAATTCACATATGAATTACATGTGATTCACATGTAATTCACATATGAATCACATATCAATATCACATTATATAATCACATGATATAATCTCATGTGAATCTTAAAAGATACAATCACATGATTGTTAAAAGATACACATTATATAATCTCATGTGAATCTTACATGATATATACATGTACATTTTTGTGAGTGTTCTTGCAATAATCAATTTTTTTTAATTTTCTTGTAGAATTTGAAGAATTTGTGGAAAATATTGAAGAGGTGAAAAGTGATAAATTGAAGAAAATATGAAAATCTTGATATGAAGAAATGACAGTATTGTGAATCGTTGTAGTTTTTTTATATTTTATTTTGTATTGAGTAAAATACTTGTAGTATTATGTTTATAGATGGATTAATAAAATTAAGATTTTTTATGATTTACTTACGAATATGATTGTATAAGAAAATCTTCATATATGCAGTTGAAAAAATATGCATATATGCACCTAAAACGTTGAATTTTTTGCTAAAAAATAGAGTTTTTTTTTTTAAATATTATAGTTTTTTTAAATATACTGATTTTTAAAAATTTACTTTTTAATAAAAAATGTAGTTTTTTTAAATATACTAATTTTTAAATATACTGCAGTTTTTACTTTTTAATAAAAATACTGCAATTTTTACATGTAATTCACATATGAATCACTGCAATTTTTTTGATAAAAACTGCAATTTACTTTTTAAAAATCAGTATATTTAAAATAAATTCTGTTTTTTTGAAAAAACTGCAGATTTTTTTTGAAAAAAAATGCAGTTTTTTTTTTTGGAAAAATTACTGTTTTTTTGTTTTAATTGCAGTTTTTTTGAAAAAAAAAACAGTTTTTTTAAAAAAAATTGCAGTTTTTAAAAAAAAATCATTTTTTGAAAATTCATTTTTTTTTAAAAAATTAAAAAAATCTCCATTGAAAAAAAAAACAAAAATTATTATTATTTTTTTTAAATATGAAATTTGATTTTTTATGTTAATTTTTAGAACTTTTATTAATCTTTCCAATAACAAAAAAAATTAAACATTAAATAATATTTGTAAGATGACGATCATGTCCTTAATAAATTAATTTCGATCCAAGGCTCCACTTTTAGTTCTTGGGTTCTCGGGAAACTTCGAGTTCTCAACCGATCTCAACCCTATATATATATATATATATATATATATATATATATATATATATATATATATATATATATACTCAATTAACCAATTAATCAAACCCTCATCTAAGCCCAATACAACATTTGTGTTTTTAGGCGTGTCGTTTTTGTCATTTTGTGTGTGCGGTCAAAGAAAAGAAAGCCGACGAGAGGGAGAGGTGACATCGAGATTTGTGGAGACAGGAAGCTGAAACCGGCCAAGATAAAGGGCAGCAAACAAGTGAAGATTTAATCTCTAGTGAGGTAAGAATTATGTCTGTTTTTCTCCTCCTTTCTTTCTTCCATGCCGAGATTTTCATGGCTGTCGCCACATGCCACCGTGTTGGGGTGGTTGTGGTTAGTCATCTTTTTGGCAGCAGGTAGGGCTATCCTAGAGTTTTGTTTAAGCCCTAGTGGTGATTGTTGCAAGCATAAAACAATTTAACCCTAATTGGATACTTTTATTATATGAGCATTGTACTTTTGAGTTTTGTTTTTGACAATGCACTTCAAGGCTAAGGGCTGAGATTTTCATTGAATTTTGTATCAATGAAGTACTCTACTATTATGAACTCATTTTATTGATTATAAGCCTCATTGGATAGGTCTTAAGGGGTTAAGATGCCAAATTAACCCTAAAAAGACAAAGCTGTGATTTCAGGATTTTGCCTTAATCTGTCCAGATCTTTGAGAGATCATATATCGGTCATGGGAAGCCCTTTTTAGTCGAAACCAAAGCCCAGAGTTTCATGTTTGAGTCCTATACAATTCATTAGTTTTGACCGAAATCCAGAAATGCCTCTAACTAGGGTGAAATCGACCATCTACCCAGACTGGTCTGTAATCAATAATGAACTGTTTTGCGAGGCAGTTTTGTAAAAATCGCCAAAAATAGCAGAAAAATTGTATAGAGGTGTATGAATACTACTTTTAAAGATAAGGACCTAAACTTCATTAATATAAAATAGTATTGAAAAATAAGGTGTCTGAGGGGGGTAAAATATGTCCCCAACAGACCATAACTTCTATGTATAAATTTGAAAAAAAATTACCCATGAGTCATTGTACTTTTGAGATATCAAAGGACCATAACATAACTCTTTTGGTCATTATTAGGAAGTTGAAGTTTGAACCGGTGTGAAGGGGTGTTTAGATTATTTGGCGGGTGTTTGACTACTCAAGGTGAGTTCCTCACTTCATAACCTTAGGGTATTATATGTCTCATGTTAGGTTGGGTGAGACTAGGAACTATATGATTGATAGTTAAAGTAATACTTGTTGCATGAGCTATGTTTGATGTTCTTATCTATTATGTGGAATGCATATGCATGATATGTTTGGGCTCAACGGCTGAATACCGAGCCGACTGACTGAAGGCTATTGTGCCAAGTCAGGGGGACCGAACGCAGAAACGCCAAGTCCGTGGACTCGACGGCTGAATACCGAGTCCTTATTTGGGTGTTGTTTTAGGATGTGTTCCTAAATAGGAACGAGTTACATAATCTTGATGTTTATGCTATATGAATGTTTGTATATTTGATGATCGCATGATAAGTAAGAGTAAGGTGTAATGCTTCTATTGTTATGTTGTGTTGGAATTCACTAAGCTTCATGCTTACCCTTTCCTTTATAAAATGGTTATTACAGGTACATCAGGTATGAATAAGGGTAAGGCCAAAGTCAATGAATAAGGGTAAGGCCAAAGTTTGATTGTACACGAGCATGATTCAAAGATTGGGTCCTTGTCACAAACAGTTGATATGGGATTTTTCTCACTAATATTTCCTTTGTTGATTTTGAATTACAAATAGATTGGTATTGTTGAAAGTATGATTTGATATATTAATTGAATGCTTGAAATCTAACGGTTTTGGTTAATTACTTGATTTAATGAATTTTATTATAAATATAAATATTTTCAAAATTTTAAAATTATTGAAATTTTTGGCATGTTGCAATTGGATTGGCAGATAGTATGGAAGTGTTGTAAGACTACAGGGTAGTCATAGCATTCACCAAGACATCAGTCAGTTGTGGGAATGTTGTAAGTCTGCGATGTGGTCGTAGTATTCGCCAGATTAAGATAGACCATCGTTGGGATGGTCATTGGTATAAAGTAGGATCAGTTTGTGCCTTGGGCAAGACGGACAGTATTGTCAGAGAGCATTTCTCTGTTATAGGGGGAGGACCATTGGGGTCCAAGGTGAGGTTAGGCCTGTGTAGCTCTCACTTGGGTGAGACCTATGGGCGTGGCCGTTTGTTGGTATAGACTGGGTGAGTCCCGTATGGTTGTGGTAGTGCAGGTGAGACCTAGTAATGACCGGTTAGGTCAAGGTATTGGATCATGGTTTTAGTGAGATGAGTATGAGGCTAGTGAGTGGCATAGAGCGATGCATATGGTAGGGTAGCCTAATCAGTTGGACTCTCAGGAACCTGGTGGCTGGACTAGGTACGAGAATGGCAGTCTCAGCGGTGGTTTGAGAATTTTTATATCCCAGTTTAGTGAATGGTTGTTGTGAATCAGAAGATTTCGGGTGAAATGCAAGTGTAGATCCTTGGATCTCGGGTTATGATATATGTACCGAGTCGGCGTTTGGTTGAGACTCGCATTAGGAATTGTTAGTGTATATGTGCAAGGTCTTTATTTCAGCAAGATATGAATTAATAAATTTGTATGCCCATGGCATCAATTGAAGGGTTCAGGGTTAAAGGATGTTTTCAGTTTTGATGGTAGAACAGGCTCCTGTAATTATGTTTTGGATTGGTTCCACCTGTGTGGGGGGTCAGACAAGTATGGGATTTCGGGATCTTAGCAATGGTGTGTTAGTTCGACAGTTAAAGGAGCAGTGACATGTTCAACACTAGAAGATTTAACTCCCATATTGCCTCACGTTGCTCATTATGCTCTTGGATTTGCTAACTTCAGGATTATATAATCCATTTTATCAAGTAAAAGTTTTCAGCAACAACAAATGGTCAGTGATTCTGTTTTCCAATGGAAAAAATAAGGTAATCAAAAGTTGGGTAATCAATTTGGAATACAAAGTGGAGTTAAAATTAGCAATGGTTCAATATGGGTTGTCTGTTGGGGAGTCAGACAAGTTTAAGATTTCAGATTTCAGGTAGGGTAGAAATGGTTATTCTTCAGGGGTTAATTTAGGTCGAGTAAGGATTTGTTTATCGTCAGGATTTGGGAGCCTCACTAAGGTTGGGTTCAGTTGCATCTTTGGGAAGGCTGTTGTATGCCCGAGGTTGCTTACTCAGTCCGTATTAGGGTTGTGGTTGTGTTGTGCAGGCTTTTTGGCGTGCCTGGGATGGTAAGGAATGATATCAAGGATGAAATTTAATTCAAGTGGGGGAGATTTGTAACTCTCATATCCAAGTATGAAATTATTTCCGATTTGTGTGTGAGTTCTTTTTGGTTACGACATGGTGAAGCCTCACCACGGCGTGACGATAAGCTTTTGGGTCGCGGATTTTTATGGACCACCACGACATGGTGGTATTGTACCACAACGTGGTAGCGGTTGATGGAGAAAGCCCTAAAGTTTAAGGGGACGAGCCCTATTTAAAGATCATTAACCCCTAATAGCCTCCTTCACATCAGCCTCCATTCCCCTAAATTATTCCTTGCAAACCCTAATCACATTCCACCATTTTTGAGCTAGTTTGGTACTCTTTGAAGCTAGAGATGGAAGAAGGAGGAGGAATGTTACACCCCCGAACCGGAACGGTGGAAACGTCCGGGGGCGAATGACTTCATGTACAATATCATAACAGCTGAATATAAATGAAACATAGCAACCCAAACATCATACATTGAGAATACAAGTTTATATTGTTTACAACCATTGTTTGTTCAAAAGCAGTTACAAATAACTGATAAATAGAAAAACATGTTGTAGCATCTCCTGCTCTCAAAATGGATCGGATACCTGTTACTGGTCCCTGAGAATACAGGTGATTTTGAAAAGCGTCAACAATAATGTTGGTGAGTTCATAAGCATTTTTGTATGAAAATGGTTTGTGACTGTTTTGTTTTCAAAAATGGTTTTGTATACTTCCAGAAAATATGATATTTTCTATAAAAATGGATTGTAAGTCCTAAATCCAAGACTTAAAAATGTATGTATGACTTTTGTATCTTTTCCTTGTAAAATGATAATGTATGTTTCCAGAAAATCCAATATTTTCTTTAATGTGAACTGTAGTCTTAAACCCTAAGACCAGAAATGTATATGATGTTGTATTGTAAAGTAGTATGTAGTTTTATTCTTTTATAAAACTGGTGAAGTGTAAGCTTCCCGTAAACCAAGATAGTATTGTTAATCCCTATGTGAGTTATTATTATCATGCTTGATATGATTGATATGCCTGAACGATGTTCTTCAGGCGTCGGAATTGGTAGACATTTTCCACCCTAGACTTGCCGGTCTAACTGTAGCGAACAGCTGAGGTGTGAGGTCGTCAATCTTGTATAGATCTATACACAACGGTCTTGATCTCCCTCCAGGAGACTCTAATTATAATGCAGGAATTAAAGTGTACGCTAGGCAGGTACGGTGAAGAGAAAGTCTCACTAGAGCATTAACAAATTTACGCGAACTATGACTCATTTTTCTTGTAAAATAATTATACCTTTAAATAATTATATCGTTCTTCTGAAGTGATAGTGTAGTATTTGAGACTCATAAACTATACCAATTATAACGTTTTGTCAAGTCCATTTATATAATCAAATATATAAACACATGTAAGTTATCATTTCTAGATGTTTTTAAAAGATTATAACATATAAACTTACATCCAAACACATGCATAAAACATTTAATATGATAAAGACAATTTTCTAGTTTTTGACTTTTCTGTCCATGTTTTTAGAAAAATTATAGAATAATCATCGTAAGTCGAAATTTGGATCCGTAAGCTCTCAGAGCTTAAAAAATGAGTCTACTTTGTCCATAATAATTTTCCCCAACCTTAAGTGGTTCCTAACCAGGGTGAAAATGAAACGTTTCTTTTTACAGACTGGTCTGAAAATATTCTGAAATGATAGGCACTTTTGTAAAAATCACCATAAATTGTCGAAAAATCGTATGAATGCGTGCAAGTAGTCCTGTAGCACCTGGTTCGTGGTATGTGAAATTTATCTAAGTGTTTTGCATTTTTAGCCTTGGACTTGGCGAGTTGTAGGACCGACTCGCCAAGTAGAGACGGGATATGGAACACGTTTAAGTTGGCGACTCGGCGAGTCCCCGCTGTCTGATGAAACCCTAAATTCCAAGGGTTTGCACCTTATTTAAACCAACCTTATGCGCACCAACCTCGCCCCCTTCACCCTCAGAGCTCCCTTTATCATCCAACCCTTGTTCCTTGTGAGATTGAAGTGTTTTGGTGTGTTGAAGATTTTGAGAGAAAAGAAGAGTAGATCAAGAAGAGAAGAAGGAGGCCAGACATCTTGGTGTTATTTCAAGTGATTCCCTTGAGGTATAACTCAGTTTCCCTCTATTTCCATGCTTATAGTCCCTTATAGCTCCATTAAAGTCCTTCTTGAGCCATTTCCAAGCTTGGGTATGATTTAGGATTTGTAATAAGTTGATTAACCTTTAGATCTAGACATGATTGAGCTACAGGAGCTCGGATCTACTGCCTTTATGGAGCCATATTGCATGAAAGCCCTAGATCTACTCTAATAGTGCATTTTGAGCCCTAAAACCTTCATTGGTGTTTATTTACACGTAAAGTTGGAAACTTTACGTGTTAATCAAGCCCTAGAAACCCAAATCTATGTATGGCATGAGCTGGATTCAAGCAAAATCGAGTATATAGTATTTGCATGTGAAAGACTCGGCGAGTCGTTCATCGGACTCAGCGAGTCGAGTCGCGAGTCCCCGAGTTTTCCTCTTTTTGTGTTTGCGGAGTGGGATAGTGAGTCATGGGGTGTGACTCAGTGAGTCGGAAGCCAGACTCACCCATGAAGGAACTCAGCGAGTCAATGCCCTGACTCGGCGAGTTCAAGGCAATCTTCTTGCCTCAAGAACAGACTCGGCGAGTTGTTCATACAACTCAGCGAGTCTCAGCATAGCATGTTCTTCGGATGAAGATGAACTCGACGAGTTGTTCATACAACTCGGCGAGTAGGATGAAGGACTATTGGACCTTGGGTTAGAAGGAAAACTCGTCGAGTCAATGCCTAACTCGACGAGTAGAGACGGGGTTATGGTCAGACAAAGGGATAGGGACTCGCCGAGTTGGCCTCGATGAGTAGAGACGGGGTTATGGTCAGACAAAGGGATAGGGACTCGGCGAGTTGGCAGGCCAACTCGGCGAGTCGGGTCAACTGGAAGTTGACTTTGACTTTGACTCTTGGCTTGGTTAAGAGTAAATGGTCATTTTACCCTGAAGTCGATTAGCAGTATTTGACTGAGTGTTTTGTGGGGATTTTAGCCGGAGGACTTCTGGGGCAGCAGCAGCAGAAGACAGTCAGTTCCCACGCAGATCAGCAGCTACTTTGAGGTGAGTTACCTTCCAGTAGCGGTGGGTCTACGGCCACAATGTCGGCCCACCAGTAGGAGTTGTATGTTAGATGATTGTCTTTGTGATATCATCTAGGTTTGCTACTACCTGATATATTATATGCTGGCATGATATGTATGTGTGATAGTAGTAGAGATCGGTTATTAGGACCGAAGGGTACGTCAGACACCCCAGATATGTCTGACAGTATGTGATGATATGTTTATATGCTGGCATGATATGTTATATGTGATAGAGGTAGTAGGAGGGGAATAGTCCCCAAGTTCGGTCGTTAGGACCGAAGGGTAGATCGGACACCCCAGATATGTCTGATAATATGTTATGTTATGATATATGTGATAGTAGCAGTAGGGGTGAAATAGTCCCCGAGGATCGGTTGTTAGGACCGATGGGTAGTCAGCACCCCAGAATGGCTTGACATGGGTAGTCAGCACCCCAGAATGGATTGACACGGGTAGGTCGGCACCCCAAAATGGTCGCACCGAGTAGGTCGGGCACCCCAGAATTGCCCGGCAGTATGTATGATATGTGATTGTATGGTATGTGGTAAGATGGGGGAACTCACTAAGCTTCGTGCTTACAGTTTTCAGTTTTGGTTTCAGGTACCTCTTCTTCGAAGGGGAAGGAGCCGGCATGGTAGCGGCACATCACACACACGCTTTGTATTCCGCACTATGAGATCTTCTTGGGGATTTGTACTCTGACATTATTATGTTTTATAAAATGGTTTCCAGACACGCAACATCTTTTATGAAATGATATGATCAATGAATGTTTTATTTCTAATGTTTTGCAAAGTGCATGTTTTAAAAATGAAATTTTGGCTCGTATTTTTGGGACGTTACAAGTTGGTATCAGAGCCCTGGTTTGAGGGATTTGGACACGCCTTCGGGGGTGTCTGAACTCAAATCGAGGGATTAAAAGATTTTAAAGAAGAAATTTTTTTCTGAAAAGCTAAATAAAGAGTTTTAAGAAGGAATGAAGTGTGTGATGTGCGCGACCGGCCGAGCTCAAGTAAGTATTCCCCAAAGTACCCATACCAGCTTATGTTATGTTTATCAGTTTCAGTAGAACAGCATGCTAGAATAGGACTAAGGATCTAGGAGTGATGCCGTATGTGCCTGCTTTATGTGCTTCAGTGTATGAAAATTGCATGCTAGAATTGAGTAGACAGCAGTAGGATGGCCTGTTAGGGTTATGCCTGATAGTATGAGTTTAGCATTGTGTGCTAGTTCAGCTTTTCTCTATGAGGACGGATTTACTTGAGATTGTTTCCTTTTGTCTGAATGCTGCTTGCTTTGTGCTTCGTGGGACTCTGAGTGATGGGAGTTAGATAATAGATGAATACGTCACATCACATGTGATCGGGGTTGAATAATATTAGAGTGTTGGATTTGGCCCTACTGCACAGCTCTTGTCTGAGTCTAACCATGTAGAGCCGAGTCTGTGACTCGAAGGATTATCTGAGCCTCACCACATGTGATGGTATTCAGGTAATGACTAATTGGCATTACAAGGAGGCCTTTAGCAGCTGAGGACTGGGTATGGTGGAGTTAGAGATTTTCCTGGGGCAAGCCTAGGATGAGTATAGCAGTGATCAGCGGTAGTGAAAGGGACCTGGTGGAGTCAAGGCAGTCCTTGGAGAAGGTACGGATAGATATGGAAGGTAGTATGGGCCTGTACTACTGAAAGCAGAGGATCCGTACCCGAACCGAGGAAGGCCAAGATAAGACTAGGGAACTTGTAGTAGGTGTGATCCCTCCAGAGGTATCAGTATCGCTAACAATTATTATTTATGTATTTCAGAATGGTGGTACTACGCTCGAGGCTAGCAGTTGGCAGTTCAGGTGAGGGATCGGGTTCGGGATCAGGTTCCGAGCCAGTAGACTAGGGGCTATGCGAGTTCATCGCGTCAGAGATCACCAGAGGCATCCTTGAGTCGACCCCCATTATCTTCGGGTCGATCAAGGAAGGGATATTGGAGTTGATGGAGGATCGCCTCAAGGCAGCTGGCCAGTCGGGCATTCAAATTTCTTGGTTGTCACAAGGAACGGAGCAAAAATCAAACAAGCAAGTCCCCATTCTTCATATTGGCCCTCTTTTGGACCCTTGTAAGTGTCCAACACTCGATTTTTATCTTACCAAGTTATTAGATCTAGAGTTTTGTCCCATTAGCCTCTTGTTCTTGATTGTTGGGATGGTTAGACCTCATAAAGTTTGCAACTTTATAAATCTCAAGGTTAGGTTAAGGTGATCTGTTAGTGACTTGGATCTGGTGTATAATCAAGATTTGATGTCATGCATAGAGATTAGGTCGTAAATCCTCATTTTGAGCTAATATAGGTTCAAGATATGCATTAGGCATGTATATCTATAAAGCACCAACCTTTGGGATGGTTTAGGTCTTAGAATCACTTCTGGAAAGGATGAACTTCAGACTTTAAGGATTAAGTGCTTATTGGTTAAGCCATTGCACTATTAAGCTTAATGGATTGGGTTTTGGACCTTTTTGGGTAGTCCCAATGGATAAAGTTGGAAACTTTATCCTTCTAGATCATATTTTGGACTATATTTGAGCTTTGGAGCTCTTGGAATAAAAGAAAACAACTTAATGTATTAAGTTGTTGGAACTCGGGCAACCACGACGTAGTTCTAAGTCAACACGATGTGTTGGCTGGGATTTTCTCGTCTGTTTGGATGCTGGCAGAACACGGCGTGGCCAAGGGACACTACGGCGTGTTGGAGTAAACATGGACTGTTGACTTTGACTTTGTCTAAGTTCGACATAAGGGGTATTTTAGGTATTTTGAGTTGTATTTGAGGATTGGTCACTATTTGATGAATAGGTGACGGGTAGAGCTGATATTCGGAGTCGGGACCTCATTAGCTATTGTTTAGATTCTGAGGTGAGTTTCCCTCACCGTGTTTAGCGGGTCGAAGGCACCAATGCCGGCCGATGATTATTATGATATGATGGTAGATGTCTGCATGACTCTTGCATGTGTTATGTGTTGGTATGTATACCGAGCGGGGCTCAATGTCGGGCGAGGACCAATGACTGTATGCTATGCCACTGGCCTTGTGATTATCGTATGTGTTAGCATGATTATATGTTTATATATTTATTTGTGTAACAGGCGAGGCCCGATGCCAGGCGAGGTCTAATGAATTAAAAATCTTTAACCCGAGCGGGGCTCGATATCGGGCGGGGCCCGAGGCCGAGTGGGACTCGATGCCAGGCGAGGGCCCAGTATGTGATTAATATGTATGGTATGTGGTATTTTGGGGAACTCATAAAGCTTTGTGCTTACGGTTTTCAGTTTATGTTACATGTACTTCTGATTCGAAAAGGAAGAGTCTGTGATGATTGCAGAGCACACACCACCTTATTCCGCATTTGTGAATTACTCTTATATGATATGATGTAGTGACATACTTTGGTCTATTTTGGTTGTATGACAATGTTTTGATTTACCATTTTATTTAAATTAAAAATGAAATTTTTTAGTCTTATTTTTGGGACGTTACAAGTACTCACATTTTGATTGAACACAATCGTAGTTCGAGTTAAGGGGCATGAGAGTTCAAGAAGAAGATTGCAAAGCCAAGAAGCTTCAGCAACAACATTGGCTACCCCCTATACTCAGCTTCGGCACTAGACCAAGGCACGATGTGTTGAGGCTTTAAGGACCAAGATATGAGATTATAACCTAAATAAACACAAAACCCAGAGGTGGACCATCTTGTTTCAGGACACCCGACCCAATCAACATCAGAGTATGAAACCAAACAAGCGACATGAGACGGACGGATATAGAAACCATGTGTAAGAGTGTCCTTTAGATAATGCAAAATTTGTTTTAGAGCAAGGAAGTATAGTTCACGAGGATCGTGCATGAAAAGGAAAACATGTTGAACAACATAGGCAATATCTAGATGAGTGAAAGTCAAATATTGTAATGCCCTTGCAAGACTCCAATACAGGGTCAGGTCAAAAACGGGATTCCCATTAGTGGAAAACTTCAGTTTAGTGTCCGCCGAAGTGCTACAAGGATTATAGGAGATCATATCATCTCGAGAGAGGATCTCCTTGGCAAACGCGGTCTGAGAAAGGAACAGACTGTTAGCGTTGCGAATAGAAGCAATGCCGAGAAGAAAATGAGAAAGGGCCAAGGTCATTCATAGAAAACTCAAAGGTGAGACGAGATATGACTCTTGTGAAAAAAGATGAATTGGAGGCGGTGAGGATAATATCATCCACGTATAACAAAAGATATATGGTGTCCGAGCGATGATGAAAGGTAAATAGAGAATTGTCAGATCGACTACTCTTGAAACCGATGGAAGAGATGTAGAAACCAAATCTTTGGTACCAGGCACGAGGAGCCTGTTTGAGACCATATAAGGCTTTTCATACACGACAAACATAATCGGGATGTTGAGGATCAACGTAGCCAAGAGGTACTTTCGCACCATTACAAATGTCCTGAAAAATTATTCACCATAGTTTGTATTTGGAACCATCTATTGTGAGCTTGAAACTGAATTGGTTATACACATTCGTTAAGTGCATATACTAGTTGTTGAGTCATAGGGGCAGTAGTAGATGGCGAGGCAGGAGTGGTAGATATAGTACTGGTTAATCAAAGGAACATTTTAACCAAAGAAACGAGACAAATATCAAGGTACTTACCACGGATAGAGAGATTGTAGCAACGAATACCATACTACACTTGTTGATTAAAGTCGTCAAAGAGAGAGAGAGAGAGAGAGAGAGAGAGAGAGAGAGAAAGAGAGAGTAGCAGAGAGACTTTTAGTAGATTGAGATCGATGTGGAAGTAGCTTGATGCGTAAATGACAAGAACAACAACGACCACATTGAAAACGAGAGGAGGGAAGTTGTCACCGGAAAAAAAAATCATGATCAAGATGATACGTATTTCGCTGAGAGAGAGAGAGAGAGAGAGAGAGAGAGAGAGAGAATGTGTGTGTGTGTTTGTGTGTGTATGTACGTATCATGTGCCTTAATACCATATTGTTTAGTGAAAAGACCTGTTTGGGTTTCTAATATATTCCATTTCTTTATATATTACAACCGGTATATTACATTTACACAAAGGACCCCTAAAATATATGTGAATGAGAATATAAACACAACACAAATAATAAAATAAATAAACGTGCTAACAAATAGTATATTTTAATGGTATATTTTGTACTAAAAAACGACAATGATATTTTTTGAACATTTTGGAAACCGAATAACCTGATAGCTACCTACAATAGTCGGTTCAATGGTATTTTGTGTACTAAAAAAAGACAATGATTTTTTTGTACATTTTTAGAACTTTGTTACCTTTTTAAGTCATTTTCCCTAAAATAAAATATAAAATATATACACACACATTTAGGCTGTGTTTGGCGTGCCACAGCTAGCTTATAAGTCATTTTTAGGAGCTTTTTCAAAAATTTCCAAATATATCTCTTAATCAATTATAGAAACACATTCTTTTAAATGTCATTTTATGTAATTTTATATCTTTCAGCTAGTTTTACAAAACGTCATTTTTTATCAGCTAGTTTTTCGGGTATCAACTAGTTTTTTATTTAACAACTAGCTTTTCAGCAAATACGCCAAACTAACTAAACAAATTGATATGTTTATTTAAACAAGATTAAAACCGCCATACATTGTGTTTATTCCGGGTTATATTGGTTTTGGGCTGCTTTGAGTTTAGGTCCAAAGGTAAACATTGCGACCTACCAGTTTTTTTTTAGAACAAAGATACCAACAAAAAAGTTTGCTGTGGCTCTCAAATAAGTTGTATTTCATATTCACGCATCACTGTTATATATTGGAAGAGCCTTCTAACCACTTCTTCCATAATTTTATTTTTTTTCTAAAATGTTTAAGACTTAACGGGGAACAGTTAAGACTTGATGGGGGAATAAAGTAGAAATGTCTAAAATGTAATTACAGATTTGAGGTTCCAAAAAAATACACAAAAACAAGGTTGTTTTTTGTAGGTAAACAACATGATGACAAGTTACAAATTTCCTTTAATAAGTGCATGAAACAGCAACAATCAAACAAACAAACAAACAATTCACATAAGTCTTAGTTCGTATTCACCTGCCATTGTTATATATCGAACCCACGGAAGAGCTTGGTAACCACTCTTTTCAATAATCTTTAGATAACGAACCTGTAAACAACATGGTGAATCTGTTAAGTCGTTCTTTCTGTATTAAGTAAAAAACAAACAGATTAAATAAAATTTAAATTTACCTGAATTCCCGAGACCGTAAAATATGGTATCTCGAATTTGACACGGATAGGAGCTTTCCTCTCGGGGACCGCTTCTTCCGCTGTTATACTCGGAAGACTAAACTCGGCTCTCAACATATATTCCTGAAAAGATATTATATTATATTTTATTTATAGAAATAATAAAATAAAAGTGTATTATATTTAATATTTAGAGATATGATTACCTTACCACCTGGAAAAGATTTAATTTTCCAGGAGAGAGCATCGTTTTCTGGTGCATAGGAAGCAGATCCCATGGAAGTTCGAATATTAGGGTTAGTAGCATCCGATGGCACAGGCAATTCAATTTCGACATTTGTTGCAGTGCTGTAAATTATCAAACAATTTTTCCATTAAAGTAACATTCTTTCTTTAAAAAAAAAAAAAAAAAAAAAATTAAAAAAGATTACATTACATATTTACATACCTTCGCTCCTTGAATTGACTCCTAGCTTTTACCATAATTTCCATCCGGCTTCTTGAATGCCTTTCGATTTGAGCTTCCACCCATATCAAAGGCTTCACCTGAGTGCTAAGTCGATATGTCATCAGGTCAAACGCTCCATCAGGTGGCACAAATGATATTGTCCTATCATTTTCAAATCGAGCCAATCGCACACATCTACACCAAATTTGTACACACACTCAAATTTTATAAAACCATATGTAAAAAAATGTGATATAGATTTAAAAGAAAATGAAAAATTACTGGTGGAACTTAATGTCATCCAAGTCTATGGCTTTTCCCTTAGTAGTTCGTCCTTGTGCCTCCAATAATACTCTATCATTCAGTCCAAGCTTACACTCAGGCATACCACTGTAACAAGAACGAATTTTTTTTTAAACTTTTTAACAATATATAGCAAAAAAGAGAGAGAGAGAGAGAGAGAGAGAGAGAGAGAGAGAGAGAGAGAGAGAGAGAGAGAGAGAGAGAGAGAGAGAGAAATTTAGTTTGACCTCAAATAAGTTCGCATCTTCAATGCACCAACGACTTCTGATCTAACTATTTGCCCATTACTGTTCACGAGCATATTCACACTCTCCACAACATCCAAAAACACCTGAAGAGGTTAACAAATTGTTTGTTTGTAAAATGTAATATGAGTGATAGTAATCATTTAGAAAAATCCCACAACAAGACATGCCTCATTCTTTTTGTAATGTATTCCTTCACTACGCCATGAGACAGCATTTGTAACAGCCATGGGAGGTCTCTGTGAAACTTCCATCCTGTATGCATCAGTCTTGATGAACTCACTAAGGATTTTAGCTTCAGTGAATTGAGGGTAACCAAAGTCCATCATTTCATCAAGCAACTCATACTGCAAGAGATAATAAATCTTTGAGTCAACTTTTTGCTTCTAATAATGAATGTTGGATGTATATATTCATACCACTACAACAAAGTTATCTCGAAGTGATTCCTCTTCCAACTCCTCAAAGTAATGCTTAAACACCTGTTACAAATTAAAACAATAATCTGATTAATAACAACTATTAGTGATCATATATATTTCTAAAGGTACAACAAGAAGAACATTGATTCATTCAAAATTTCAAATTCAATACTTACATCAACTAAACGGTGTAGAAATAGGAGAAGACTAGCAGCATTACAGTTCTGTCTCGAAGCAATCATTAGATATATATTGCTGTGTTGTATGAACATATAAGTGACACCATTATCATAGACAACTGGACCTTGAGAATCTTGAGAATCTTGATCACCCTGAAGTTCATCAGAACATTAACATGTTATAAACATACTCATTTCACATAGCTCCATAAAAACATAACTTAACCTCGATATATGTTTGAAGGCTTAGTATTATAACAGTGCTTTTAACTAAAAATAAAAGTGCAAAAACCTTATGTAATTTAAACTCTGCAAACATACTGATCTTATAATTATTAAAATCTTCAGCTCAACTAATGAATTCCAATGCCCAAACTCACTGCTTCACTAGTTCTTACTGAATTGTTTATTAAATGAAGGCATGAAATTACAACAGAAGAAAATTGAATGGACTGGTGGATTCTTAACAGATTTATCTGTGCGCAAGAAATCAATTGGAAGCCAACTGTAACAGATTCTTATTCAAACCCACTCGATTTACCAATACCTAACTGGAAATACAAACATCTTTGCTTAATCAACCTACTTTATGAGTACATATTGTTTTACTTATCGTGTTTAGGTTTCTAACCAAGACAAACAACATAAAAAAGCTATCTGAAATAAAAACGAACAGGAAAATACCTCTTTTTCAATCAGTTTGGTGAAGAAACGTTCGGCCTGAGCTGCAGAGACGTCGCCACGGTAGTCGCGCCACACCAGAACACGGCCTTTGATGTCGAGGAGGAACAGCGCAGAGGCCGCCCCTGCCATCAATTATCCGGAGCCAGGTAGATCAGATCTGTATTGATTGATTCCGAATTAAGATCTGGTTTCTGGTCGATCGAGAGGTGAATGAACGAAATCTTCCTAGGGATCAAATAGACATTACGTATCTGCTCCAATTCGCAACAGAAAACAAAATTTCACACAGCCACTAAGAAAATTGTTGTGTATGATCGATCTGTTTACTTCTCGGCGTGTTTCAAAAAGAAAATCAAGCTTGTGATGATGATGATGACGACGACGTAGCTCAGTCAGCCAGTGGGCAGTGGGTGTCGGGTAATGCCGGTTTGATCTGTCCGTTGAATGAGCCCATTAGATACATGGACAAGCCCAATTTATGGAGTAAAAATTAAACCCGGCCCGAATACATTATCACACTTTAACAACTTTACAATAACCGAGTAACATTAACAATTCTTTGAACGTCTATAACGAATGATGAAGTCTTTCGCCAACAATTTGTTAATTATTTTTGTTATAATAAATGAATAGTTTTAATATTTTTATTTGTTCTAATAAATGAATCAAGGTCGTCAAGATCGGGATCCTATCTAGGATCGTTTTTGGGTTTGCAAGATCGTAATCGAGATAATAAGATCCCAAAAAATAAAATATAATTTTAATTTATAATATTTAATCATGAAAAATATTTCAAACCTTTAATTTTTCGTTCAAAAGTTATAAAAACTTCAAAATATTAGTCATAAGTCACAATAAAAAATGATAAATGGTAGATTGGTAAAGGGTAAAAGACATAAAATGGTAAAAAAAATCATTTGCAAAAAAAAAAAAAAAAAAAAAAAAATCAAGGAAGATAGGATCGGATCGGATCTCGATCCTACGATCCTACCCCAAATACGATCCTTTTACGATCCGGATCGGATCTCGATCCTACGATCCTACCTGCGATCCTACCCCAAATACGATCCTTTTACGATCCGGATCGGATCAGATCGTTTTTCATACCTAGGATCGTAGGATCGTAAGATCCTACGATCAGGATCGCGATTTTGACAACCATGAAATGAATAGTTTTAATCTTCTTATGGCAAATGCCATTCGTTATTAATATTATATCATGTATCATGTAGATATATTAAACAAATCATTTCAAAATTCAAATTTACATTTTCTAATTATATGTTAAATTTAAAGTTATAATAACTTTAAAATTTTGATATATCTCTTAATTAATAATTTATTTAAAATAACTTATTTAAAATAATTGATTAATAATTATAAATTTTTATTATAAAAGTTTAATTAATTTTATAACCATGGTTCTCACAGGTTATAAACTAGTTGAATATATAAAAATTCAGGTTTTTCATTCAACCACTTTCATACCACACGACTACTCGTCTTATCAAATATCAAAGAAAAAAAATTCAACGTAGACATAAACAAGTAAGTCGTGATACCTTTGAACTAGAGCCAACAATTCGGGGGGTTTTTATGTACCATAAGCTCAAGAATACGAGAATGAATGTTGTGATTATCACGTTGGATGTGGATACAATGAGACGTTATTAAGGGCATCATTATAATTTCACCGTTTTGGAAGTTAGGGATACATATGGCAATGTCCATTTCAACATAACTTTGACATTTTTATGGTCAAAATACATATCATCAAAAATTTTGGGATGAAAAAGAAAAGTCTTTTTGCTAAAAAAAAACCCCAATAAAATCCATAAAAATAAAGTTGTATTTAACTTTTTATTATTTTTAAATTATTTATATACAATGGATCTTAATTCTTGATCCAACTATAAATACAAACTGCATAATTAATGGGAAAAAAATCTATCTACTATATTTCCAATTTTATCACTAGTATCCCACAAGATAGCCTATACATGTTTCCGAATGCCATATTTGTGATATACTTTAAATTGAACTAGCATCCTCTCATATAATCTATCTCACCAAATAGGGTAAAACATGTTTCATTCATTGCATTTGCATGTTGTTCAGGAATATTGGTCAAATAACAACATAATACATCAGATTCTTACGCTAGTCTTAATATCGTCTCTTTTTCACAACCAAACCCGATGGCGGTGTTTAGTCATTTAAGGATTCTCAGTGGTCTATATTTATCATCATGGTCACGGACACGCCGGCAAAACCAACGACGTTACGTGACTTCATAAAACCCCAATTAAATGGGTATTAATTCAATATCAACTACCAATCGCTTTCTTTATTGAAAAGTTTAACGACGATCCTTGTAAGTACTCAACATATGACAAAGTTTTATGCAATTATCCAAGTTTGGAATATTGGCGACATTATTTATTGTCAACGAGTTCATTCTTTTTCCTGATCACCATGCACAAATATTTATAAATACTCAACATAAGCTTAATCCCCGCCATAAAAAATGGGTTGAGTTTCTTCAATCTTATTCCTTTGTAATTTGGCACAAGGCGAGCTCATCAAACACGGTGGCAGATAAGCTAATTCGTCACCATTTTTTGACTTCATTGATGAAAATCCAAATGTGTGGTTGTCAAACCAACAAATAAAAGGGATAAAATAATAACAATTAAACACAAGTCACTGCAACAATATACTAAGAGATAGTATAAAAGAAGCATGATCGAACCACTGAAATACGGGACTTATTGTATGACCATATTTTCACATGACACACTAATGCCAATTGAAAGGGGGGGGGGGGGAGGAGGGGGATTTTGTTAATATTAAATGAAATTTCATATATTAACTACACCAAGATTCAATTTCAACAATTAAAATACATTTCCGATTCCAAATCATATTCAAGTACTATGTTGTAAGATGTAATATGACCTCAATTTATGTTCAATCTAGGTTGGTAATTAAGATATTAAAAAGCTCTAATATCTCCAAATTGACTAAAGTATTTTACTCAAAACATGATCTTCAAGTAAAACTTCATTTAGATGATTAAATCCAAACAAACTCTTAGATTAGATCACTAAAATACTTTAAGTTCAAGCAGTTAATACCAACAATGTCCTATATGTCATGTGTGGCTAACAAAATCAAGAAAAAAGTGTCTTTAAACAAGCTTACAAAGTCAAGAAAAAAGTGTTTCCAAGGTGCAAAATGGTGATAAGGTGTGAAAATCGTCCCCTCTAAGTTCTTGGCCGAAGTCCTCTTGAAAATGGCTAAAAAAACTCATTTTAATCGGAAGTTGTAAACTTGAAAAACTGACAATCTCCGTTACAAGGGGTCGTGTAATGATGTCTTACCATTACACGGCCCGTGTAATGGCCTTATTATGTTAAGAAGTTGTAACATCCCAAGTTCGGAACAAGAAGTGAAGGGTGCTAAGTGTAAATAAAGGAAGGGACTCGACGAGTAGGTACGCTTACTCGCCGAGTCTGAGCGGGTTTGGGTCGCGAATTAAATGACCAACTCGCCGAGTCGGAAGCTGGACTCGACGAGTTGGTGCTGGAATTAGAAAAACCCTAATCTTAGGGTTTGTACCCTATTTAAAGGACTTTATGTCCCTCTCCCAGCCTCCTAATCCCCCAGAGAGTTCCAGAAAACCCTAATTTCATGTGAGGCTTCATTGTTGAGGAGATTCGGGATTGGAAGAGGAAATTGGTGGAAGGAGCTTGAGAAATTGGAAGCTAGCATCAAGGGGTTTGTATAGATCTGGGATCTACATCAGATTTGGGCACATCTCTGAGGTAAGGAGCCCTTACCTTAAGCTATTTCCTTTGTGGTTCATCCTTGGTGGTTATTTTAGGAGTTCTTTAGCTTGTTTTGAGACCTATCTCGGATTTGGAGTTAGATCTGGGGTTGCTACTCCAGATATAGACTTATGATGGCCTAGAATGTCATAAAGCTTCAGTCTTTGAGTTGTTGGTGAAGCCCCTTTGTCTAAAACCCAAGCCCTAGTGTGTTTTGGGCCTATATCTCCTTGGTTTCACGTAAAGTTTGCAACTTTATGTGAGGGTTAGATTGTGGAAGGGTGGATCTATGGATTGGATCCCCTGCATGGCTCGAAAAGGTTCTGAATGGATTAAGGACTGGAGAGACTCGGCGAGTCACATGGGTGTACTCGACGAGTTGTATGAACTTGTGCATGGACTCGGCGAGTGGAAGAACAATTCAGCGAGTCTGTTGAAGATTGCCTTGGACACGGCGAGTCTGTTCTTGGACTCGGCGAGTCGGGTCACAGAACCCCAACCTCTTTTGGGTAAAGCCTTGGTTTAAGTGAGTCGGTCGGTGACTCAGTGAGACGGTCAGGATGGGACTCAGAGATCGTTGGACTCGGCAAGTCTTGGGGCGACTCGACGAGTTAAGTTGTGTTATGAGAGTTTTCTGGGAATGGGAACTCAACGATTCGACGGGTTGACTCGGCGAGTAGAATCAACCAGGAAGGTTGACTTTGACTGAGGACTTTGACTTTGACCAAGAGTTGACCAGTTTGACTTCCAAGGGTATTTTGGTAATTTAGGGTATTTATGGAATTGGTTCTTTGGTAGTGTTCTGTGGTGAAGATCGTGTCGGTGGTTGGAGCAGCTTGGTCTTATCTTTCCTGTCGGCTATTGCAGGTGAGTTATCCTCATTATATCGACAGGGTCTACGACACCAAGGCCGACCTTTTATCGGATGGAAATCTGGGTATTGTTTGTTATGTTATTGCTTTGCTAGATCTGCATCCCGGTATTTAGGATGGTGTTATGTTAGTGACCTGGTTAAGGTTGGTACCCAGTTTATAGGGTAATGTTATGCTAGTGACCGGTTAGGTCGGAATCCTGGTTAGGATGTTGATATGCTATGTGATCTGTTAGAATGTTTGTCTGGTTAAGGAGTTGTTATGTGATTAATTGTTTTATGTGCACATGGTTGTTTGACGGGTGTTGGGTTGAGGCGGGTCCTTCTTTGTGTTGTAGGCCAACATACCTAGGGCGGACCGGATATTTCGAAGGCCCAGCGAGCGGTCCGGATATTCCGAAGGCCCAGCGAGCGGTCCGGATAGGCTAAAGGCCCCAAGAGGGTGGACCAGACGTGCCGAGGCTCGGAGAGTGGAACAGGCCGACTGAAGGCCCGGTGTGGGCGGACCAGTCATACTGTAAACTCAGAGAGTGGACCAGGTGGATTGAAGGCCCGGTGCGGGCAGACCAATCACACTGTAGCCTCGATGTTCATGGCTAGACTAGAAGGGTGGACCAGGTGAACTAAAGGCCCGGTGCGGGCGGACTAGTCACACAGTAGACCTGATATGCATGGCTGTTCTATTTGTGAAATGTGATGAGTATGTTTATGTGTGGTTGGTATTTTGGGGGTAACTCACTAAGCTTTCGGGCTTACAGTTTTAGTGTATTGTTTCAGGTACTTCAGGAGATCGTGGCAAGGCGAAGGCGTGATCGTTTTATGATTTATGTGATACGGTTCTGGGGAATACTCTGATGTTAAACTATTTTGAAAACGAGATGTATAAATTTAATGGTTTTTGAATGAATTAAAATGTTTTAATTTGGCTCAATTTTTATGGGTGTTACAAGTTGGTATCAGAGCCTTGGTTTGAGTGAATTGAAGGAACATGCGTGTAAATCCAGTCTCAAATCAAGGAGGGATTTTCAAAATGGTTTTCAAAAGGTTTTTCGAAATAAGTAAAGGAGGACGCAGAGGGTATGATCAGCCGGAGCCAGTAAGTAGACCCCAAAATACCATACAAGTTATTTGATTATGTGATATGTTAGAACAACATGCTAGTACTAGGCTAGGGATATTCAGGAATTGGATGATAGAATTGTCTGATTATATGATGCCTGCTAGCCTAGGGTTCCCTGTTATGTGAGGTAGTTAGCAGTTCCTCTAGGGGTGAGGATTGAGTGTTGTCACGTATATGTTTATCGCTAGGGTGTTGTGGTGATACTTGATATAAATATGGGTAGGTGTGGAAGGTAGTATGGGCTCGTACTACTGAAAGCACATGACCCATACGCGTATCAAGAAAGTCACAACCCCTAGGGTCGGGTTGGGAGTTGGTTCCTGGGTTATTGGGGAAGCATTTGATTTTTTGTGGTGTATTTTCAGTATGGTGGTTACGATGCATGCCGGGGGTGGATCCGGGTCAGGATCGGGATCAGGAGGGGACGGTCAGGGTGGATCAGCGCTACCCGAGGGCATTGGACATATGAGTACGGAAGAGTTGGATGCTAGGATTTGTGAGATCCTGCATGATGAGGTTGCTGCTATGTTCCGGGCTGAGTTGTCGGAGATGTTTGGGTCGATCAAGACCGCCATGGTTGAGTACTTTGATGAGCGCTATGCAGCTCTTGCAGAGACGGCTACCGCGGCAGCTGCAGCGGCTGTAGCAACGACAGGTGGAGGAACCGGTCGAGGTTTTCAGTATCGGGACTTCGATAATACGAAGCCCCCTACTTTCGATGGAGTTTAGGATCCGATTGTTGCTATGAAATGGTTGTCAGACGTGGAGGCCTATTTCTTCACGTGTTCATGCCATGCGGATCAGAGGGTGAGGTGTGCTCTGAACCTTTTGAGGCTTATGGCGAAGGATTGATGGAGGTTGACCACGGGATCTTATTCGGATGCGCAGCGGGCTGCGATTTCTTGGGATCATTTTCGGGAGATGTTCAGTACCTGTTATGTTCTACGAGTTGAGAGAGAGAGGTTGGCTCAGGAGTTCTTGGAGCTGAAGCAATATTTAGAGACGGTGACGGAGATCACCAGGATGTTCACCGAGAGGGCGATGTTTTGCTTTGAGTTTGCTTCGGAGCAGGCTCAGATGTCTCGATATCTGAGTATGCTCAAGAGGGATATCAGGCAGTTTGTGTCTACGCAGAGGTGCGAGACTTTGCTGGAGTTGCAGGAGGCCGCTCGGCAGCGTGAGTTGGAGATTGAGTTACAGTTGCGAGAGACAGAGGCAGGCCCCGGTGCAGTCGTAGCCAGCGTCGAAATGGTCCAAGACCTTTGATTCCAGGTTGGCAGGTCAGGGTAGCCACACTTGTGAGAAGTGTGGGAAGGGTCATACCAGAGTTTCTAGGTCCGGTGGTGCGTGCCGCAAGTATGGGAGAGAGGGGAATTATGCGAGGGATTTCCGTCAGTCAGCCCCAGTTCATGATTTGCGGATTTGTTATCATTGCCATCAGGTTGGTCACTTGAGGGCCAACTGTCCACAGCTTGTCTCCAGACCGGTGCAGGTTCCAGCACAGACCACTTTGAGGACTACTGGCGGGGGCCAGGGTGGAGCAGGGCCTCCGAGGGCTCAAGGTCGAGCTTTTCATCTTACTGTCAAGGAGGTTAGGACAGAGCTAGATGTAGCTGCATGTATGTTTCCATTTTGTTATCTTGTTATCTTGTGGTTATTATGGAGTATTGTATATCTGCTAGTCTCGTTCGCATGATTCATGGTATTGTATTCACTTGTCCTTTCGCCGGGTTTATCGTATGATCGAGGGTTTTGGTATTGGGAGTCTTAGTTGGTTATCATCCATGAGGGATTGTTGGTGGGGAATTAGGCTTTTGGTCTGAATGTCGGGTATAACATTTGCAATTTGAGGAGTGCTCAGCTAAAGGTCGAACTCCCTTAGAGTTCGAGATGTGCGATGTCGGGACGTGATTTCATGAAGGTTGCTCGTTTAGAGGAAATCAGTTCATGGATAAGGGAAACATATGAGCAAGGTTATTTAAGTGATGTCGGCTGGGTCACCGGTGGTTGGAAGTCAGTGCTCTAAGTGGGGAGAATTGGAAAATTCTCAGGAGGATCGACAAGTATTTGAGGTTGATTAGCTGGTTGGGATCCAACAGTGTTTCAGTCAGCCAAGAGTGTGGGCTGGTATGAGTAAGTGGCAGACAAATGGGGCGGGGTATAGGCCAAGGTTTTTGTAAAAGGTGATTGGTTGTTGTGAAGCTTAGGATTAGGCCGAGATCTGAGTAGATGGAATGGATTTAGAGTTCGGAACCCCTGGAGGGCTAGAACAATATGTACGGGAGAGATTCCCAAGAAGGATAGTTCGGGGTGATGTATGATAATTGAGCGGTCCGGGGAGACTGAAGTCTGGTGGGCGTACCAGTCAAGCCGAAGGCTCAGAGAACGGTCCAGACAGGTTGAAGGCCCTGGAGGGCGGTCCAGAATGCTGAAGGTTCTGAGAATGGTTCAGATTGGCTGAAGGCCTGGTAAGGCAGTCCAGTCATGCTGAAGACTCTATATGTGTTGATAGATCTTTATGAGGAGGTGGCTTGAGTATGTTGTGATGCAATAGCAACCAGTAGGTCTGTCCCCGGGTATTGATTATGTTAGTAAAAGATGGTGTATGGACTTCGATAGTCCTTGTGATCAGATTCAGAGTATATGCGTGTTGGGTTTTGAGCATTCTAACACTCCTATGGTGTACATGCAACCCTATAAACCTTGGATCTATGTTTTCTCTATTATACATGCAAATAAGAACTTTCCAAGGCTTTAATCCTAACTAGCATATTATGAAGCTCTTATACTACAAAGTACTAGTTGATGACATACCTTTTGATGTAGCTTGATGTCTTCAAGCTTTAAGAGCTTAGCCCCAATAGTGTGGAAGCCTCAAGTGGAATCACAAATCACCAAAACACCTTGGAAGACTTTAGAGAATATGGATACTTGGTTCTGTCTAGTGAAATCGGCTAGCCCTCTTAGTGTATCCACACTAGTACCAATTTCACCACCCAATGGCATCTTTATATAGTATGGAGACTAGGGTTAAACCCATGACCTTTCATTTCATATGATCCATGGGTTAAACACTCCATGTACTATCCATGAAAGCTTAGCCCAACCTAAATGAATTTGGCCCATTCCATATATATAAGAGTCCATATTTAATTAGTTCATTTTGATCACTTAATTAATTATAAATTAATTCTTGATCAATACTAATTAAATAATATGATTATATATTAATATATTAGAACTTATAATATATTAATATAAATCATATATATACTATTTTCAAAAGACTATCCATATAAATTGTGTCGGTGAAGTGCAACCCAAATGGACCATGTCGGGTCGGGTCAAGTACATACCAAATATAGTTATGGACTTAGAAATTAATCCAACAGTCTCCTAGTTGGATAAGTCTAAAACTATTATTGAGTATGACTTCAAAACCTAACTGGCAATCGTAGCTCTTAAAGCCGCTGTCGAACTCTGACCTTGTAAATGACTTGTCCATTAGATAAGGGATCATATATTCCTCCATTCTAGATATCATATGGACTGAGACATGGATTATAATCATTCTCTATGTCTATTTGTTGTTTCCCGATTTCCGATTTATGATGACTGACTGATTGCACAAATCAAATCAGTACTGGATTTGCCAAGCACTCACATGTATCATCATTAAATCATTGAGGGGCCCACAGATATCGCTTTTATCCCGAAGGTAAAAGGAATGGATAAACTTCGACTCATATGGCTTGTTCTACTACTTGTTGAATCAAACACAAAGGCACATTTTATAACATCGAGTTACCAATGCGTTTTCGTGCAATCAATGTACCATCAACTCATAGTAACAACTCATATCTCTAGGTTTGAAGAATATAAGATATTATCATCTCACGATCACTCGTGATAAAATCCATGAAGTGATTCAAATGAGCGCGGGTTGAATCCAATACTCATAACTTATGAGCACTCATGAGTGTTGTAGCACAACTTTGTCCACCAACTTGGACCTCTACAAGCCAACCCATGACAGTATGGTCCTTCCAGAATTAACACTATACTTCTAACTGTCCTTGATCAACCAATCTTTGGTAAACCTTAGATTGTCCTCAACAATTGCTTAATCATTTTAGTCATATCCAATTCTAGACCTTTTCCCTTCTTAATGCCCCAGGCATTTGGAAAATTTTAGAAAGGATGAATATAGCACATGTAATCGATCCTATATCCGAAGCATATGGGACACGATTCATGATGTCTCACATAAAGACTAAACCAGTCTTTTGCTATAATATTTCCATTTCTATCTGCCAAGTGCCAAGTTCTCATAATTCAGATTATGAAAAGGGATGTCGTAATCATAATCGAATTTTAGAACGCAAATAATGAACCCATATATAGAATTTCCTTATGTTGAGCCATTCCAACATGAAATTCATATATATTCTTGACTAAATACGATTAAGACCTCAATCTAAACTTTTAGATTTTAGATGAAGTATAATTTCCTCTCCCTTAATTATAGCAAAACAACTTTTTCCCAATTAAGACCTTTTGTTTTCTGTAATTAACATTGCTAACTTGCAACCTTTATCATAATTATCATTCTCCCACTAACATGATGATTAATAGCATAACACTTATGCTCCCACTAGCTTTGACATGTACCCAGAAATCAACTGGACTTCTAGAAATCAATACTTTATTGACTTTCTTACCAAAGTTCAGATTTCTGATACTAGATTGCCTTGACAAGACTTTATCAAAATCATACACCTCTCTTAGATAGCTCACAAGTGTGTCTAAACAATTTCAGAACTATGAAAAGGGATGCCGTAATCATAGTCTCAATTGTTTAGACTTTTGCCATTTCCACAATTGCTATCTACTCAAAATCTACTTAGTGAAAGAGTTTCCTTACTATCATTTTCATGAATCGAAGAGAAACCTTATGACACTTAGATTTTATGGTGTAAGTGTTCCTATCCATGTGAATTTGTCAAAACCATAATCACAAGACTAGGTTAGTGACAAATCCTAACTCATATGGATTGAACTTGTGCAATCTTAACTTCTTGCCACCTGGCAGCTCAAGGGTCTGCCATTGCTTCCAAATAGCTATCCAAACAACTGAGAACAGGTAGAACTCAAATGTATAGCCAACTTAACTGGAATGGGAACAGAAATGTTAACACGATAGGTTATAAACCTCTAGT
This sequence comes from Lactuca sativa, assembly GCF_002870075.4. Classification (NCBI taxonomy): domain Eukaryota; kingdom Viridiplantae; phylum Streptophyta; class Magnoliopsida; order Asterales; family Asteraceae; genus Lactuca; species Lactuca sativa. The sequence continues at coordinate 8,318,301 of NC_056626.2, read as the reverse complement.
TGTGTGCTAGCGATGAAATACAGGTTTTATTATTGATTACTTCTTGAAACCTTTTCAGGATCTTTTAGACTCCCAATGTCTCCTTAACCTATAATACTTTCTTGCCAAATATTCAAGAGATAGTGTGGATTCTAATCAAGACACACACTTAACACAATTAGCATTAATTGGTCTTTGTTTTATCCAAAACATCACAACTTACCAATTTCAAATGTACAAGAGTAGAAAACTTTTACTCTTACATTTGACAAGTGTTTTAAACCTTCTTTAAGACATGTCACTCAAATTACAATCTTGGAGTATGACTCTAAGACTTGTATTGGAACGAAGTATGACTCATCTTCTTGATTTAACCATTTCAACAATTCAAGTTCCTCTTCTTAGTCATAAGAATGCACTAAAATTTCCTTAGAGAACTAATTTTGATATGGTTTCTTAATCATTAAGATGATCACAAAAACTGATACTAAAGTCCTCTCCCATCTTTTCAGATTTGAGAAACTTTTATCCTTCTGCCTAAGTTGATTCTTCTTATTCTCTCTATCATACATTGGAACCTTTTCCAATGTCTCAGAATTACACTTAAGCTTGTAAGTATAACCATATTAAATGAGCTTTAGTAAATTATGACGAATAATGTTATCGATCTTTTGTGGTGGACTCAGCCAGTGCACAAGAGTGTGTACTCGATCCCTTAGTCCTTTACATGACTCACACATCCATGTGAACAAGTAGCTAGTCTTAATTTTCCAATACTTGAAAGTTCTCATTCATCATGCTATACAACTTGCATGATTCCAAGTTCCGGTCCAATTGAAACTTGGGTGATGAGAATCTTTCCTTATTTGGTAAATTTAGACATTACCACAAATGAAAGAATCAATTTCATATTTCCACTCTTGCTATTAATGAAATCTTATAAACAATAAAAATTTTCACAGATGCCATTGTAAGGATATTTTAAAATAAATAAATTCAAAAATTTTCCTTTCATTTTAAAACTTTGCGGAAAAACTATCCTTACAGTGCAAAAGCACATGAAAACTTTGTTGTTATCTATTCGTAAGCAATATATCATAACTCCTAAGAAGTATCTCAAGAATCCGATCTTCAAACTATGCGACAGAAATCCATCTACGCGATCAGATTCAACATATTCTTTCTTTAAGTTTCTTCACTTTTCTTTGTTTCTTAAAACATCAACATGTGACCCAGTCACATCATGTATCAAGAATCTCAGAATAGAAACTTAGTAGAGTTAGATAGTGGACTTTACCTAAAGTAGAGTCAAACTTATTGACTTTAACACCCTTAGGTAAATTGGCAGCTTCGCAACCAATGCCCCTTCCTTTGGCAATATAAACATATGGACCCTTTGGTAATGGTACACGAGACTATCACAGACTTAGCTTTTCTCTTTACCATTTATTCAACCGAGTTGACTATGGCAGATCCCTTTCCGTTGGGAAGAAAGAGCTTTACTGGATATCCGATGTCATCATTGTTAATGTCCATAAAGTTTTAGGAAGTTGATCTTAGCAAATGGATAAGATCATTAAGGGTCTTGTCTTAGTCTGTTTCATAGGAGTCCCAAAGGAACTCACTATGAGACTTAGAAAGTAGTTGAACCACTAACTTTCTCAAGACTTTGACACCCAGCTCTCCCGGCTTGTGAGTATGTGACTTCATCTCCAAGATGTGATCACATCTAGACCTTGCCTTGCCAATAGGGCTTGAGTGACCTTGAAGTTGTGGGTTAGGGAGAATAACTGGAGGAGGTGGAGGAAGTGAAGTTCCAAGATATTTGGGAATATCATAGATGTCTGAACTAGATATCTTTTGGGAGATATTCAAGATAGTTGATTTAAAGTCCTTAATATAACACCCAATATGAAATATTAAGGCTAGGACCCAACAAACTATTTTATAAGTTGGAAGAGGGATGCCGTAATCCAAGTAGAATATTTGAAGGTGGGTGAATGACGATTCACCAATTTCCACCATGAAAAACGAAATAATTATTAGGTTTTAATTGGATTTGAAACTCCTAGATCTTTGAGATTCATTGAACTGTTCAATGGCATTTTTCAATCTCGAGTGTGCCCTTCAGGTTTTGTGACTGGGATGCTGAGGATCACAAAACAAAGTGTGAAGTAACCATGCAAATTACTTGGTACCCTTAAGTGTTTACCCCTCAATCGATGTGCCGGTTAACCACACACGCTCCATCGATACTATGATAAACATTAAGTTACCCTTTGCCTACCTTGTTAAATACGAGTTAGTGTGCCGGTTAACCACACACGCTCCACTAACCGACTTAAACAAAGCGCAAAGTGTAATTTCATGGATTAGCACCTTATTCACATTTTCTTAAGTAACTAAGATTGGGTATTTATAAAAGGTTTAGTTATTTAGTATTTATCATTAATACTTTTAATGAAGGGAGAATTTATAGTCTTTGTCCTACCCGTTCGGCTAACAACCCTCCACCAGTCAAGGAAGCGGTGGGTGAGAGTGGACACCCATTAAACTGCCATTTTATAGGCAGTAACCTTATACCCCCCTTATAGACCGACTTCGTGAATGAGGCCTACTAACGGTATGACTGACTTTACTCTTATATATATATATATATATATATATATATATATATATATATATTATTAACTTATAATATTATAAAGTATAAGGGTTGAATTTTAACTTTTAAAATTCTAAGGGCTAACTTGGAATTAAAGTATTCATAAGTGAAAACTTATACAAATAATTTCATCCATAAGCGTCTAGAAAAACCTGTTAGTTAGTTATAAATAATGAAAACGTAATAAAGTTGATAAAAATTTGCTAATATAATCAAATAAATTATATTTGGTGCCAGTTTTGAATTCAAAATTGGGGAAGTCTGATTTATAGCCTCTAAACTTACGTTATCGAAATGTATAATGAATTTCGTCCAAAAGTGTCTATAAAAACCTTTTAATTGGCTATATAGAAAGAGAACATAATAATGTTGATATAAAATTGCTAATTTAATCAAATGAATTATTTCTGGTGACACTTCTCAATTCAACTTGGGCAAGTCGAACTTTATTGCATCTAAACTTATGTTATTTTTAAAGAGAAGTATACAAATAATTTCGTCCAAAAGTGTCGAGAAAAACCTGTTAGTTAGTTATAAATAATGAAAACGTAATAAAGTTGATAAAAAGTTGCTAATATAATCAAATAAATTATATTTGGTGCCACTTTTGAATTCAAAATTGGGGAAGTCGAATTTATAGCCTATAAACTTACGTTATCGAAATGTATAATGAATTTCGTCCAAAAGCATCTATAAAAACCTTTTAATTGGCTATATAGAAAGAGAACATAATAATGTTGATATAAAGTTGCTAATTTAATCAAATGAATTATTTCTGTTGACACTTCTCAATTCAAATTGGGCAAGTCGAACTTTATTGCCTCTAAACTTATGTTATTTTTAAAGAGAAATATACAAATAATTTCGTCCAAAAGCGTCTAGAAAAACCTGTTAGTTAGTTATAAATAATGAAAACGTAATAAAGTTGATAAAAAGTTGCTAATAATCAAATAAATTATATTTGGTGCCAGTTTTGAATTCAAAATTGGGGAAGTCTAATTTATAGCCTCTAAACTTACGTTATCGAAATGTATAATGAATTTCGTCCAAAAGCGTCTATAAAAACCTTTTAATTGGCTATATAGAAAAGAGAACATAATAATGTTGATATAAAGTTGCAAATTTAATCAAATGAATTATTTCTGTTGACACTTCTCAATTCAAATTGGGCAAGTTGAACTTTATTGCATCTAAACTTATGTTATTTTTAAAGAGAAATATACAAATAATTTCATCCAAAAGCGTCTAGAAAAACCTATTTGTTAGTTATAAATAATGAGAACGTAATAATGTGGATAAAAAGTTGCTAATATAATCAAATAAACTATATTTGGCGCCAGTTTTGAATTCAAAATTGGGGAAGTCGAATTTATGGCTTCTAAACTTATGTTATCGAAATGTATAATGACTTTTGTCCAAAAGCGTCTACAAAAACCTTTTATTTGGCTATATAGAGTGAGAACATAATAATGTTGATATAAAGTTGCTAATTTAATCAAAAGAATTATTTCCGTTGACACTTCTCAATTCAAATTGGGCAAGTCGAACCTTATTGTATCTAAACTTATGTTATTTTTAAAGAGAAATATACAAATAATTTCATCCATAAGCATCTAGAAAAACCTGTTAGTTAGTTATAAATAATGAAAACGAAATAAGGTTGATAAAAAGTTGCTAATATAATCAAATAAATTATATTTGGTGTGAGTTCTGAATTCAAAATTGGGGAAGTCTAATTTATAGCCTCTAAACTTACGTTATCGAAATGTATAATGAATTTCGTCCAAAAGCGTCTATAAAAACCTGTTAACTGGCTATATAGAAAGTGAACATAATAATGTTGATATAAAGTTTCTAATTTTATCAAATGAATTATTTCTGTTGACACTTCTCAATTCAAATTAGGCAAGTCGTACTTTATTGCATCTAAAATTATGTTATCTTTAAAGAGAAATATACAAATAATTTCATCCAAAAGTGTAACAACCCGAAATTTCATGTCACTTCTTGTACCACAACTTGTAATCCAATCCGATCAACCAGACGTCATCTTCAATTTGTTTCCAATTTCGCCATTGTATTAAGTCATTAGTTTATATTGACCTAAAATGACTTAATGGGTGTCTTAATACATTTAGAAAATCATTTTAACACCCTACTTTAGTGATCAGAATATTTCTAGAAATTACCGTATCGGGTTACGGTAACTCAATCTGGTACGACTAAAAGCCTCACTTAACATCGGTATCGGGTAGAATTCTATCGTGTCCAATTCCTGAACACTATATAAACATGTTTAAGACTCCATTTGAAGCCTTTGGCCAATTTCTCACTAAACTCTCACAACCTCTCTCCTCAAGCTAGAATTAAGGTCCAAATCTCAAGTTTAAGGCTTCAAATCTTTAAGGTAACCTCCCTAGCATATTATTCAACATCTTTAGCCTTCAAATTGATGAATTAATTGAGTTGTGGGACCAAGAACATGAGTTTACGGCCAAGGAGCAAGCTTGGGCCGTAAACTCCATTAAATGGGGTTTTAAGCCCTTAAACTCCTTCCTAAACTCAATTGGACTTTAGATATGGCTAAGGGACTTTAAGATATGGACTCTAAACAATTAAAACTTGAACTTTGTGAAGTTTGAAGGAGTTTACGGCGAAGGACCATTCTTGGGCCGTAAACTCATTAAACTAGGGTTTTCATGCCCTTAAACCCTTCCAAATCACTTCTATGGCTTAGATATGAATTATAGGACCTTAGATTTAGCATTTGGACACTTGAAACATAACTTTTGAGGGACTTATGTGAGTTTACGGCCAAGGTGAGTGCTTGGGCCGTAAACTCCCCAAAACAAGGCATAAATTCATTTCTAAGGTATTAGAAAGCCATCCAACACTACCAAAAGCCTTGGAATAAATCAAAGGACCAACCAAAAATATTTTAAGGGACTTAATCACATCATTTGTGGGATTTCTAAGAGTTTACGGCCAAGGCTTGTTTTTGGGCCGTAAACTCTAAAAATTTTGGTGTTAGAATGCAAACTAAACACCCCTAAAGCCTATAGATGAATTTTAGAAGCCCTTCTATGCAAGTTTTAGACCTTGAAACACATTATATCACCCTATAGAAGAGTTTACGGCCATGAGGAGGGTCTCATGGGCCGTAAACTCCATAACACCCCTCAAATGTCCCATAAAACTCATACTAGGTCTTGGAATAATCCTATTAATCATATGTGATTTGTTTTAACAACATTTAACACCATTTTCATGAAAATTAAGGAGTTTACGGCCAGGAGCCTATATTAGGCCGTAAACTCCCATAAAATAATCATTTTGATGATTTAAATTCATTCCAAGTGTTCCAATGTATTTTAGAAATCCATTCTAGCAATCCCCATGTCCATTTAAGCCCTTAGATCATCAAAACCACACCAACATGAGTTTACAGCCGTAAACTCATGTGTGGGTGTGTTTTATGGTTGTAAACTCATTTAAATGTTTACTTATGGAGAGTAAACTTAAGTCCCAAGTCCCTAGTGCCATTACAAGTCCGAAGATGTCCCCCGGGTCACTCCAAACGCTCGTTTTGAGGTGTTTAACCTCATTGGAGTGTAATGTTCCATATGATTAGTGAATGTATCCCTAATTGTATATATATGGACATTATTTCATTTTTCATAGGGACATCGCGAGTAATCAAACCCCGAACCAACGTCTAGTATCCAAAACCGACAAGTTTCCGAGTCCGGTGAGTTCATACCCCTACCTTTTTCACTGTTTTTCACTGTTTTCAGGGGGGGGAACACAAGCAAAGTACAAGGGTTTTCCTGTACTCAAAATTATTTTCGTGTGTGTGTGTTTCACATTTCTTATGCTTTTAATACTGATACACGTAACTGATAACCAGTAGAATATACAGTTCACTTAAACGTTTATTTGTGAAATGGGATCTATAAACTGTTATGTTTTATATATTTCACAAATGGTTTCCACATTTTATCAATTAAAAGCATGAGTTTACAACATAAGAACAATATATTTCGTACACTGTCTTGTCCTCGGTAACATTCCACAGAGATACGTGAATGGAGGATTATCCTATTATTACTTGTAAATTTGTTATTCAGTATGATTGGAGACACGTCCTCGGCGAACACTCCACAGAGATACGCGAGTGGAGGACTACACCCGTAACCAGAATCTCTGGGATTTAGAGAGCGTGACTTGAGTGTATAGATCTATACGGGGCTGACTACCCCACACCTGGCTGCTAGCTACAGCCGAACCAAAATGGTTCAAGGGTGACGAAAGTCATAAGGATTGTGGACCACTTATTGCCACAAGGCTGTGGACTACTTATTGCCACAGGTTCAGTCTTTAGTATGGTTATGGAACTCGCAACTAGGATAACAGAGATTTACTAATAGTAATAATGAATCACATACTACATTTTACAGATAACCAGGATTCAGTTTACATCTTTTACATCTTTTACATCTTTTACATCTTTTACATCTTTTACATATGATAACCAACCTTCAGGAAGGTATGGGACCTTCCTGGGAAAATCTTGTACACAACCAGGTCTAACAGAATACATCTTTTACATTGAAAACAAACATACAGGAAAGCATGGGGCATTCCTGGGTAACCTACACATAATCAGACAAGAGTAACCAACTGAATAACATTACATCTTTTACAATAACTACACTTCAGGAAAGTATGGGACTTTCTTGGGAATACACTAATACATTAAAGACATTAAACAATGTACCGGATAACTATACCATACATTACTCTTATGAAACAACAACCAACTTTAAGAAAATATGGGATTTTCTTGGTGTGTGTTACATTTTCAGAAACAGAAAGGAAATATAAACATTTTCACAAAACAAAACTGCTTATGAACTCACCAGCGTTATGCTGATTTTCAAACCGCTTGTGTTCTCAGGTCAACGATAGTACAGGTACCCGAAGACTTACTTGGTTCAGGATCGTGTGCGTGCAAGGCTCGCTCATTTTGTTAATATCTATATTATGTATCACAACTGTATAAACTATGTCTTTTGAAACAAATTGTAAAACTTTTAATATGTAATGTAATGTTTGTTTCACTTTACTTAATATGTACATTGGATTTGATACTCAACGTGGAGTCAAACCCGAAAATGTTTCCGCCTTCGGTTTTCGGGGTGTGACAAAAAGCATCTAGAAAAACCTATTAGTTAGTTATAAATAATGAGAACGTAATAATGTAGATAAAAACTTGCTAATATAATCAAATAAACTATATTTGTTGCCATTTTGAATTCAAAATTGGGGAAGTCGAAATTATGGCCTCTAAACTTATGTTATCGAAATGTATAATGAATTTCGTCCAAAAGCGTCCATAAAAACCTTTTATTTGGCTATATAGAGTGAGAACATAATAATGTTGATATCAAGTTGCTAATTTAATCAAATGAATTATTTCTGGAGACACTTCTCAATTCAAATTGGGCAAGTCGAACTTTATTGCATCTATACTTATGTTATTTTTAAAGAGTAGTATACAAATAATTTCATCTAAAACCATCTATAAAAACCTGTTAGTTAGTTATAAATAATGAAAATGAAATAAGGTTGATGAAAAGTTGCCAATATAATCAAATAAATTATATTTGGTGCCAGTTTTGAATTCAAAATTGGGGAAGTCTAATTTATAGCCTCCAAACTTACGTTATCGAAATGTAAATGGAATTTCGTCCTAAAGCGTCTATAAAAACCTTTTAATTGGCTATATACAATGAGAACATAATAATGTTGATTTAAAGTTGTTAATTTAATCAAATGAATTATTTCTGGTGACACTTCTCAATTCAAATTGGGCAAGTCGAACTTTATTGCATCTAAACTTATGTTATTTTTAAAGAGAAATATACAAAAAATTTCATCCAAAAGCATCTAGAAAACCCTGTTTGTTGGTTATAAATAATGAAAATGTAATAAAGTTGATAAAAAGTTGGTAATACAATCAAATAAATTATATTTGGTGCCACTTTTGAATTCAAAATTGGGGAAGTCGAATTTATAACCTCTAAACTTACGTTATCGAAATGTATAATGAATTTCGTCCAGAAGCGTCTATAAAAACCATTTAATTGGCTATATAGAATGAGAGAACAATAATGTTGATATAAACTTGCTAATTTAATCAAAAGAATTATTTCTGATGACACTTCTCAATTCAAATTAGGCAAGTCGAACTTTATTGCATCTAAACTTACGTTATTTTTAAAGAGAAATATACAAATAATTTAATCCAAAAGCGTCTAGAAAAACCTGTTTGTTAGTTATAAATAATGACAACGTAATAAAGTTGATAAAAAGTTGCTAATATAATCAAATAAGTTATATATTTGGTGCCACTTTTGAAATCAAAATCGGGGAAGTTGAATTTATAGCCTCTAAACTTACGTTATGGAAATGTATAATGAATTTTATCCAAAAGCGTCTATAAAAACCTTTTAACTGGCTATATAGAATGAGAACATAATAATGTTGCTATAAAGTTGCTAATTTAATCAAACGAATTATTTCTGCTGACACTTCTCAATTCAAATTGGGCAAGTCCAACTTTATTGCATCTAAACTTATGTTATTATTAAAGAGAAATATATAAATAATTTTATCCGCTAGCGTCTAGAAAAACCTGTTTGTTAGTTATAAATAATGAAAACGTAATAAATTTGATAAAAAGTTGCTAATATAATCAAATAAATTATATTTGGTGCCACTTTTGAATTCAAAATTGGGGAAGTCGAATTTATCCCCTCTAAACTTACGTTATGGTAATGTCTAATGAATTTCGTCCAAAAGCGTCTATAAAAACCTTATAATTGGCTATATAGAATGAGAACATAATAATGTTGATATCAAGTTGCTAATTTAATCAAATGAATTATTTCCGTTGACACTTCTCAATTCAAATTGGGCAAGTTGAACTTTATTGCGTCTAAACTTATGTTATTTTTAAAGAGAAATATACAAATAATTTCATCCATAAGCGTCTAGAAAAAACTGTTAGTTAGTTATAAATACTGAAAACGTAATAAAGTTGATAAAAAGTTGCTATTATAATCAAATAAATTATATTTGTTGGCAGTTTTAAATTCAAAATTGGGGAAGTCTTATTTATAGCCTATAAACTTACGTTATCGAAATGTATAATGAATTTCGTCCAAAAGCGTCTATAAAAGCCTTCTAATTGGCTATATAGAATGAGAACATAATAATGTTGATATAAAGTTGCTAATTTAATCAAATGAATTATTTCTGGTGACACTTATCAATTCAAATTGGGCAACTCGAACTTTATTGCATCTAAACTTATGTTATTTTTAAAGGAAAATATACAAATTATTTCATCCAAAAGCGCCTAGAAAAAACCTGTTAGTTAGTTATAAATAATGTAAACGTAATAAAGTTGATAAAAAGTTGCTAATATAATCAAATAAATTATATTTGGTGCCAGTTTTGAATTCAAAATTGGGGAAGTCTAATTTATAGCCTCTAAACTTACGTTATCGACATGTATAATGAATTTCTTCTGAAAGCGTCTATAAAAACCTTTTAATTGGCTATATAGAATGAGAACATAAAAATGTTGATATAAAGTTGCTAATTTAATCAAATGAATTATTTCTGTTGACACTTCTCAATTCAAATTGGGCAAGTCGAACTTTATTGCATGTAAACTTATGTTATTTTTAAAGTGAAGTATACAAATAATTTCGTCCAAAAGCGTCTAGAAAAACCTATTAGTTAGTTATAAATAATGAAAACGTAATAGAGTGGATAAAAAGTTGCTAATATAATCAAATAAATTATATTTTGTGCCAGTTTTGAATTTAAAATTGGGGAAGTCTAATTTATAGCCTCTAAACTTACGTTATCGAAATGTATAATGAATTTCGTCCAAAAGCGTCTATAAAACCTTTTAATTGGCTATATACAAAAGAGAACATAATAATGTTGACATAAACTTGCTAATTTAATCAAATGAATTATTTCTGTTGACACTTCTCAATTCAAATTGGCAAGTCGAACTTTATTGCATCTAAACTTATGTTATTTTTAAAGAGAAATATACAAATAATTTCATCCAAAAGCATCTAGAAAAACCTATTAGTTAGTTATAAATAATGAGAACGTAATAATGTAGATAAAAAGTTGCTAATATAATCAAATCAACTATACTTGGTGCTAGTTTTGAATTCAAAATTGGGGAAGTCTAATTTATAGCCTCTAAACTTACGTTATCGAAATGTATAATGAATTTCGTCCAAAAGCGTTTATAAAAACCTTTTAATTGGCTATATAGAAAGAGAACATAATAATGTTGATATAAAGTTGCTAATTTAATCAAAAGAATTATTTCCGTTGACACTTCTCAATTCAAATTGTGCAAGTCGAACTTTATTGCATCTAAACTTATGTTATTTTTAAAGAAAAATATACAAATAATTTCATCCAAAAGCGTCTAGAAAAATCTGTTAGATAGTTATAAATAATGAAAACGTTAGAAAATTGATAAAAAGTTGCTAATACAATCAAATAAATTATATTTGGTGCCAGTTTTGAATTCAAAATTGGGGAAGTCTAATTTATAGCCTCTAAACTTACGTTATCGAAATGTATAATGAATTTCGTCCAAAAGCGTTTTTAAAAACCTTTTAATTGGCTATATAGAAAGAGAACATAATAATGTTGATATAAAGTTGCTAATTTAATCAAAAGAATTATTTCCGTTGACACTTCTCAATTCAAATTGGGCAAGTCGAACCTTATTGCATCTAAACTTATGTTATTTTTAAAGAGAAATATTCAAATAATTTCATCCATAAGCATCTAGAAAAACCTGTTAGTTAGTTATAAATAATGAAAACGTAATAAAGTTGATAAAAAGTTGCTATTATAATAAAATAAATTATATTTGGTGCCAGTTTTGAATTTAAAATTGGGGAAGTCGAATTTATTGCCTATAAACTTACGTTACCTAAATGTATAATGAATTTCGTCCAAAAGCGTCTATAAAAACCTTTTAATTGGCTATATAAAAAGACAACATAATAATGTTGATAAAAAGTTGCTAATTTAATCAAATGAATTATTTCTGTTGACACTTCTCAATTCAAATTGGGCAAGGCGAACTTTATTGCATCTAAACTTATGTTATTTTTAAGGAGAAATATACAAACAATTTCGTCCAAAAGCGTCTAGAAAAACCTGTTATTTAGTTATAAATAATGAAAACGCAATAAAGTTGATAAAAAGTTGCTAATATAATCAAATAAATTATATTTGGTGCCAGTTTTGAATTCAAAATTGGGGAAGTCTAATTTATAGCCTCTAAACTTACGTTATCGAAATCTATAATGAATTTCGTCCAAAAGCGTTTATAAAAACCTTTTAATTGGCTATATAGAAAGAGAACATAATAATGTTGATATAAAGTTGCTAATTTAATCAAAAGAATTATTTCTGTTGACACTTCTCAATTCAAATTGGGCAAGTCGAACTTTATTCCATCTAAACTTATGTTATTTTTAAAGAGAAATATACAAAAAGTTTCATCCAAAAGCGTCTAGAAAAACCTATTCGTTAGTTATAAATAATGAGAACGTAATAATGTAGATAAAAAGTTGCTAATATAATCAAATAAACTTTATTTGGTGCCAGTTTTGAATTCAAAATTAGGGAAGTCGAATTTATAGCCTCTAAACTTATGTTATCGAAATGTATAATGAATTTCGTCCAAAAGCGTCTATAAAAACCTTTTATTTGGCTATATAGAGTGAGAACATAATAATGTTGATATAAAGTTGCTAATTTAATCAAATGAATTATTTCTGGAGACACTTCTCAATTCAAATTGGGCAAGTCGAACTTTATTGCATCTAAACTTATGTTATTTTTAAAGAGTAGTATGCAAATAATTTCATCGAAAACCATCTAGAAAAACCTGTTAGTTAGTTATAAATAATGAAAACGAAATAAGGTTGATAAAAAGTTGCTAATATAACCAAATAAATTATATTTGGTGCCAGTTTTGAATTCAAAATTGGGGAAATCTAATTTATAGCCTCCAAACTTATGTTATCGAAATGTATAATGAATTTCGTCCTGAAGCGTCTATAATAACCTTTTATTTGGCTATATAGAATGAGAACATAATAATGTTAATATAAAGTTGCTAATTTAATCAACTGAATTATTTTCGTTGACACTTCTCAATTCAAATTGGGAAGTCGAACTTTGTTGCATCTAAACTTATGTTATTTTTAAAGATAAATATACAAATAATTTCATCCATAAGCGTCTAGAAAAACCTGTTAGTTAGTTATAAATAATGAAAACATAATAAAGTTGATAAAAAGTTGCTATTATAATCAACTAAATTATATTTGTTGCCAGTTTTGAATTCGAAATTGGGGAAGTTTAATTTATAGCCTATAAACTTACGTTATCGAAATGTATAATGAATTTCGTCCAGAAGCGTCTATAAAAACCTTCTAATTGGCTATATAGAATGAGAACGTAATAATGTTGATATAAAGTTGCTAATTTAATCAAATGATTTATGTAACACCGTGATTTTCAAAGCAAACTTTTCATTTAAATAATCAATTTAAAATTAAAACACTTGTTTAAAATCTTATTCATATTCAAATTACAAAACATAGTTCCATTTTCATTTGAATAGACAACCAGGATCCTCCAAAATACAACTCTTTCCTCGGTGTGTACAATCGAGCCGATGCCATTCCGCGTTACTGAAAGAACCTGAAACAACATAACATAAATACTGTAAGCACGAAGCTTAGTGAGTTCCCCAATATACACTTACGCACATACGCCTTTCCAGGCCCTGACCTTCCGGTCCTCAATACAACGCCTTCCGGCCCATAACATAATCGCCTTCCGGCCCATAACATATTGCCTTCCGGCCCACATATCATACATAGCACATATAACACTTAACTTACCACATATAGCATACATATCCATATAACACTTAACTTACCACTTATAGCATACATATCCATATACACTTAACTTACCACTTATAGCATACATATCACATAACATATTCGACCTTCCGGTCACACAGTCAAACCCTTCCGGGTACAGTATAGTGAGAAAACTCACCTCGCGGACACTGGAAGATAGCAACTCCTGAAATCTCTTGCACCTGATCCTCCGAGCTACAAGCTCCCTGTCTCATCATATATCTCTTTTTAATACTTCTATCTTCCACGTTAACTGACCCTAAAACGTTACACACAGGTCAACTCTGGTCAACGGCCATCTCGACTGGACTCGGCGAGTACCCTGGCGACTCGGCGAGTCTAGTCGTCCTCACCAGTTCCTGAATGATCCCTTTCTACTCGTCGAGTATTCCTCTTGACTCGACGAGGTCCTCGTGGAAGAATCGCGGGGCCACCCCGACTCTACTCGCCGAGCCTGAAGAACAAACTCGGCGAGTCCCAGTGAATCTTCAAGCTACTCGCCGAGTCTGATCATCCGACTCGGCGAGTCTACGCCATGCAGTCGATCGAACTGCTTCCTGAGATCCATATATTCTCGAATATACAAACATGGGACCCTCTGGACCTCTAAGGGTCCTAATACAAGGTTATAAACGTTGAATAACAACACAACAATCCATCTAGACTCCAAATGGGTTCCATAAACCCTAAATCTATATACACATCAATCACAGGAGGATGTAATCCGAATTATTACCTGAATGATGTACCTTCCATGTCCCCAAACTTCAGAACTCGAACTCCCTGCAGTTCCTTTAGCTAAAACCCCTCTCCTCCTTGCACAACAATTCCTTCAAGGTCACCAATGGCCTTCAAGCTTGCTCTAGCCGCCACAGTCGCCTAGAGTTCTTCCCAGTCGATCAAACGTCGTGAAATGACGGCATAATAACCCTTATATACGACCCAATACTGAACGGTTAGGGTTTTCCGCTGAACAGCGTCGACTCGCCGAGTCTATATCTGGACTCGTCGAGTCCAGTCGCGAACCCGCGACCAAGTCTGCGACCCTACTCGGCGAGTCTGGCTCCAACTCGCCGAGTCTCCCCTTTAAAACACCCCCAAAATGCAACTTAGCAATACTTGAGATTTTGGGCTGTTACAATTCTCCCCCACTAGAATCAGACTTCGCCCTCGAAGTCTCACTCTGAAATTAGCTCCGGATGCTGCCCCCACCTATCACGTTCCAGACCACAGTTTATTTCCGATCCCCTCCGGCGCTGCCACTGAACTAACACCAGAGGTATCCCCTTGCTCCTTAGAACCTCGATCTTCCGTTCTCTGATGACTACTGGCTTCTCGGCATGATTCAGGCTTGCATCCACCTGAATGTCTTCTAATGGAAACACTGCCGACTCATCGGCTACATACTTCCTCAATTGCGACACATGAAAAGAAATATCATGGATTTGTCCCAAATCCATGGGCAACTCCAACCGTTAGGCCACCCGGCCTACCCCCGCAATCACATGAAAAGGCCCAATGTACCGGGGCCCCAACTTGCCCCTCTTCTTGAATCGAATCACTCCTCTCCAAAGAGAGGCCTTCAGGAGTACTAAGTCATCGACCTGAAACTCAAGCTCGGACCGGCGTCTGTCCGCATAACTTTCCTGTTGACTCTGGGCGGTCAACAACCTCTGTCTCATCTGCTGAATCTGCTCTGAATCCCAACAATCACTCGACCAATAAGGGTTAGGAAACCATGAACCACCGGATCCCCGATCCAAAGCCCACTTTGTCCATTCCGGACCGACTGAGAGATCCATTCTCACTCTCAGAGCAACTCTCACAAGTTCTCCCCTTGCCACTACATACACATACTGAACTAGTCCCCACACCCGCAGGTGGAAAGACCCGATACACTGATGATATCCTCGAACATCTCCCAAGATGAATCACTACATCCACCCTACACTCTGATCAGATTCACACTGAGAATTTAAAATTTTCTCTCTCCATGCATCCCTTCTGAGCCTCAACAGACATCCCAACCGGATGGGTTCCTACTCCACTGCCGCGAACACGATGCTCAAAACCATACTCGGAATACTCTAACTATAACTCTGCTCTGCAGCTTTCACTTTCGTGAACTTGCACCCCCTTCGAAGTTACATACCCTCCTTTTTCCTTTTCTACAGAACCCTCTTGAACATAATGCCACTCCAACCGGTGCCACGGTGCTCGCCCCAAGCGACACCACCCTTTTTGCGTAACTGCTATTCACATACTCTGGTTCTCATTGCAGGGGCTCTCAATCCCATGTACTCTCTCCACTCATCAAAATCACTGCCTCCGCTAAACAAGATCAATAACCTGGGGCCAGACCTTCCAATGCAATCACACTGCAACATACGCGATCCGCAAATCTCAAACTAATCCAGCAATACCAACAGAGTCTCCAGTATGACTGGACCGACTCTCATAACACATACTAGCCACTCGAGGCTATATCTCTGTGGGTCCGTACACCCAAACTCTGCGAACCCTCAGGTTCTAACTCTGGGAACCTTCCGGTTCCAGCTCTAGAAACATGCACAACATAATCCCGTGGGATTAATGCAGTACAACCCATCACGTACCTCAAACGTACCAATACTCTGATCGCATAATTCCGATTACTTACTCAAGCTTGATCCCGGCCTCCTCTCAGGCCTCCACAATCAAATGCCCTAGGTCTGTATCTCGCCCCGCATGCCCAACACTCGCTCTCGTCGGCCTATACTTTGCGCTGACAAACACTGCTGAATCCCAACAGCTAAGCACCCTTACATACTCATCGATCTCCCGGAGAATTTTACAATTCTCCCCCACTAAAGCACTGACTAACTGCCACCGATCGTCATTAACAATCTTTCAGAACCATCCTGCACAAAGAGAACATTTACCCACTGACTGCTTCCCACAAGCGTAAGCAACCCTCAGCAAAACACATCTCCTCCCTGATCAATCCGCTCAAAAGAATCTGATCTTTCAATTGTCCACTCCACAACTGCAGATGCTACCCGACACTCAACCCAGTGCCGCATCTCCACTATCAACCCTCACGAACGATGACCAAAGGAATCCTCGACAATAACCCATAACCAAACTCACAATCTGCCCAAAGGATGAACACCACATCGAAAACCGCACAAGACTACTGACACTAAAACACCAATTATAACCATACCCAACCATCAGGGAATAACGAATGCCAAAGCGAAAACCTGAAGCACCAATCCATAACCATGCCAGACCCGCGAAACAACGAATACCGCATCGAAATCCATACAAGATACCAGCACAAACAATACGCCAAATCAATGCAAGACAATTAAGACATCATGAAAGCATCATACCCGCAGCTGTCTCTGGCACTGCTCCGTCTCCCTCTGTCGCACGCAGATAAACACGACCCTGAGCCCTCTGGGGCTCCGCTTCATCCTGTCCTCCTCAAATCCCGAATTGGCATTGACTGCCAACAATCCCGTGCACAGTGCCCCTCCTTTCCGCACTTGCGGCATGCACCACCGGACCCGCAAGCTCCGATGTAACCCCTTTTTACTCGATCATCGACACCTATGATCTCATGATTTCCTACTGCATCTCTATACTCTACTTATTACAACTCTTGACAATTCTTGCTTTCTTACATACTGCACCCGGTTCTCCCCCACTAAGGTTCGAACCAACACCAATTAGTATACAACCAACCCACGACTATCTTTCACCAGCGAAGTCGTATCTGCTCCAGAAAAGTGCTGTGCAACACCCGATAGTCCCTCCCCTTATGGAGTCAATCAATCCCCTATACTCTGAACCTCTAGCTAACTCTCCAAGAACTTTTCATCACGGCTGCCTCTAATCGTTCCAAATCCCATACTGATCTAATACTAAGCACCTGCACTGCTCGATAACATATCTGGCTCGTAGACTGCACCGCAGCATCATCGTTCCTCTCATCTCGACTCATCAATCCGTATCCAACGCCGGATTTGTCCCAAGAACAGGGACTTACTCTCAACATAGACGACAACTCTCCGCACTACAAAACTCGTCTGAACTCTTCACTGCTACCACTATAACCCAACCTGTTATTCTCAATTAGGTGTGGTGTGGTTCTCGACTACCTCAGCCCCAACTGACTGTCTGTTCACGGTAAATCTCCGTCTCGCGGTACACCCGCTACCTGATGCTCTGAGGGAAGTCATTATCGATAACTACCTGCAGGGTGTACTCCCAAATCCAGAACTGAAACACCAGACCTCTCGCGTCTTGCACACGAGCATAAATGACACTACCCACCCAAAAGGTGACCTCTCCTCTGTCGTCTGATTGCTCGACTCAACTGAAATTCTCCCCTGTCTTTGACTCTTACCACAATACTCTGATAGGCACTCGCCTTTCCCCTCGAGGAACGCCTCTCCGTACTCAATCATGGTCTACAGGCCCGAAACCCATAGCGTCCAATCTCTACCTCATCGGTCATAACCGGAGAACAAGATAGCCACAAGCATCATCCGCTACGAACCATGGTACTCATCCCATGACATCCCTCCTCAACATGCTTCAGTGTATGGTACCTGAACCATAGCACCACTCCTCAATCTGCTCCAATGTATAGCACTCGGACCACAACATCTATCTCAATCTGTTCCGATGCATGGTGCCCGGACCATAACATCACTCTGTATCCGCTCCGATGTATGGTATCCGAACCATAACATCACCCCTCAATCTGTTCCTTAGGACCTTCAGAATGCCCCCTGTATCAAGTATGGGTCCTCTGCTTTCAGTAGTACGGGCCCATACTACCTGCCACATCTACCCATACTTTCCACACGGACCATCCCAGAGTTCCTAAGTAGCTGATAAACCTGCTCTTTCACCCATCTCATCGCGCGTGCTCGCTTTCCAGCGAAATCCTCTACTCTACCAGCGCGCTCATCTGGCTAGGTTTACTCCCTAGTCCCTTCCGCTGTCCTCCCACTTCTTTGCTATCAGCTGCTGAAGAGTTCCTAATGATGCCAGCCCTCTACCTCCTGAGTATCGTCATACTCACTTAGTAGCTGACTCCCATCATCGATAACTCCACAAAGCACAAAGAAAGCAGCATTCGAGCATTGAAGCATACATAGGACTCCCCATCTGTGGTAGCTCCACCTTCTCGGCTCATCCTCGGAAGTACCTCTGTACCCCGTAGCTTTACCCCTTGTGCGTTCTAACTAGATACTCTCACTCATCACATACACACAAAAGCATAACGCACATATGATAGCAAACCCTAGACTAAGGCATCACAAATCAGGCCACTCTAGTCCTAAGATGTGAAATACCTAGCCTGTCTCTAGCATGCAATAATGTCTCATAAAGTGCATAATAGATATTCATAATACAAAAGTAAGGGTATTTTGGGAAATCACCGTTTGGCTCTGGCTGATTGTACACACTGCTCTTTCTTGCTTTCTCTTTGAACTCTTATTCACTTTTAGAAAACTATTTATTTGAAAACCTTTTCTTAATTCCTCAGTTTGAGTCCAGACTCACCCGTAGGCGCGTCCGAATCCCTCAAACCAAGGCTCTGATACCAAATTGTAACACCGTGATTTTCAAAGCAAACTTTTCATTTAAATAATCAATTTAAAATTAAAACACTTGTTTAAAATCTTATTCATATTCAAATTACAAAACATAGTTCCATTTTCATTTGAATAGACAACCAGGATCCTCCAAAATACAACTCTTTCCTCGGTGTGTACAATCGAGCCGATGCCATTCCGCGTTACTGAAAGAACCTGAAACAACATAACATAAATACTGTAAGCACGAAGCTTAGTGAGTTCCCCAATATACACTTACGCACATACGCCTTTCCAGGCCCTGACCTTCCGGTCCTCAATACAACGCCTTCCGGCCCATAACATAATCGCCTTCCGGCCCATAACATATTGCCTTCCGGCCCACATATCATACATAGCACATATAACACTTAACTTACCACATATAGCATACATATCCATATAACACTTAACTTACCACTTATAGCATACATATCCATATACACTTAACTTACCACTTATAGCATACATATCACATAACATATTCGACCTTCCGGTCACACAGTCAAACCCTTCCGGGTACAGTATAGTGAGAAAACTCACCTCGCGGACACTGGAAGATAGCAACTCCTGAAATCTCTTGCACCTGATCCTCCGAGCTACAAGCTCCCTGTCTCATCATATATCTCTTTTTAATACTTCTATCTTCCACGTTAACTGACCCTAAAACGTTACACACAGGTCAACTTTGGTCAACGGCCATCTCGACTGGACTCAGCGAGTACCCTGGCGACTCGGCGAGTCTAGTCGTCCTCACCAGTTCCTGAATGATCCCTTTCTACTCGTCGAGTATTCCTCTTGACTCGACGAGGTCCTCGTGGAAGAATCGCGGGGCCACCCCGACTCTACTCGCCGAGCCTGAAGAACAAACTCGGCGAGTCCCAGTGAATCTTCAAGCTACTCGCCGAGTCTGATCATCCGACTCGGCGAGTCTACGCCATGCAGTCGATCGAACTGCTTCCTGAGATCCATATATTCTCGAATATACAAACATGGGACCCTCTGGACCTCTAAGGGTCCTAATACAAGGTTATAAACGTTGAATAACAACACAACAATCCATCTAGACTCCAAATGGGTTCCATAAACCCTAAATCTATATACACATCAATCACAGGAGGATGTAATCCGAATTATTACCTGAATGATGTACCTTCCATGTCCCCAAACTTCAGAACTCGAACTCCCTGCAGTTCCTTTAGCTAAAACCCCTCTCCTCCTTGCACAACAATTCCTTCAAGGTCACCAATGGCCTTCAAGCTTGCTCTAGCCGCCACAGTCACCTAGGGTTCTTCCCAGTCGATCAAACGTCGTGAAATGACGGCATAATAACCCTTATATACGACCCAATACTGAACGGTTAGGGTTTTCCGCTGAACAGCGTCGACTCGCCGAGTCTATATCTGGACTCGTCGAGTCCAGTCGCGAACCCGCGACCAAGTCTGCGACCCTACTCGGCGAGTCTGGCTCCAACTCGCCGAGTCTCCCCTTTAAAACACCCCCAAAATGCAACTTAGCAATACTTGAGATTTTGGGCTGTTACAATTTATTTCTGGTGACACTTCTCAATTCAAATAGGGCAAGTCGAACTTTATTGCATCTAAACTGATGTTATTTTTAAAGAAAAATATACAAATAATTTCATCCAAAAGCGCCTAGAAAAACCTGTGAGTTAGTTATAGATATTGGAAATGTAACAAAGTTGATAAAAAGTTGCTAATATAATCAAATAAATTATATTTGGTGCCAGTTTTGAATTCAAAATTGGGGAAGTCGAATTTATAGCCTATAAACTTATGTTATCGAAATGTATAATGAATTTCGTCTACAAAAGTCTATAAAAACCTTTTAATTGGCTATATAGAATGAGAACATAATAATGTTGATATAAAGTGCCTAATTTAATCAAATGATTTATTTCTGGTGACGTTTCTCAATTCAAATTGGGCAAGTCGAAGTTTATTGTATCTAAACTTATGTTATTGTTAAAGTAAAAATACACAAATAATTTCATCCAAAAGTGTCTGGAAAAACCTGTTAGTTAGTTATAAATAATGAAAACGTTAGAAAGTTAATAAAAAGTTGCTAATATAATCAAATAAATTAAATTTGGTGCCAGTTTTGAATTCAAAATTGGGGAAGTCGAATTTATTGCCTCTTAACTTACGTTATCGAAATGTATAATGAATTTCGTCCAAAAGCGTTTATAAAAACCTTTTAATTGGCTATATAGAAAGAGAACATAATAATGTTGATATAAAGTTGCTAATTTAATCTAATGATTTATTTTTGGTGATGTTTCTCAATTCAAAATGGGCAAGTTGAACTTTAGTGTATCTAAACTTATGTTATTTTTAAAGAAAAATATACAAATAATTTCATCCAAAAGCGTCTAGAAAAATCTGTTAGATAGTTATAAATAATGAAAACGTTATATAATCAAATAAATTATATTTGGTGCCAGTTTTGAATTCAAAATTGGGGAAGTGTAATTTATAGCCTCTAAACTTACGTTATCGAAATGTATAATGAATTTCGTCCAAAAGCGTTTATAAAAACCTTTTAATTGGCTATATAGAAAGAGAACATAATAAGGTTGATATAAAGTTGCTAATTTAATCAAAAGAATTATTTCCCTTGACACTTCTCAATTCAAATTGGGCAAGTCGAACCTTATTGCATCTAAACTTATATTATTTTTAAAGAGAAATATACAAATAATTTCATCCATAAGCGTCTAGAAAAACCTGTTAGTTAGTTATAAATAATGAAAACGTAATAAAGTTGATAAAAAGTTGCTATTATAACAAAATAAATTATATTTGGTGCCAGTTTTGAATTTAAAATTGGGGAAGTCGAATTTATTGCCTATAAATTTACATTATCTAAATGTATAATGAATTTCGTCCAAAAGCGTCTATAAAAACCTTTTAATTGGCTATATAAAAAGACAACATAATAATGTTGATAAAAAGTTGCTAATTTAATCAAATGAATTATTTCTGTTGACACTTCTCAATTCAAATTGGGCAAGTCGAACTTTATTGCATCTAAACTTATGTTATTTTTAAAGAGAAATATACAAACAATTTCGTCCAAAAGCGTCTAGAAAAACCTGTTATTTAGTTATAAATAATGAAAACGCAATAAAGTTGATAAAAAGTTGCTAATAAAGTCAAATAAATTATATTTGGGGCCAGTTTTGAATTCAAAATTGGAGAAGCCTAATTTATAGCCTCTAAACTTACATTATCGAAATGTATAATGAATTTCGTCCAAAAGCGTCTATAAAAACCTTTTAATTGGCTATATAGAAAAGAGAACATAATAATGTTGATATAAAGTTGCTAATTTAATCAAATGAATTATTTCTGTTGACACTTCTCAATTCAACTTGGGCAAGTCGAACTTTATTGCATGTAAACTTATGTTATTTTTAAAGAGAAATATACAACAAATTTCATCCAAAAGCGTCTAGAAAATCCTATTAGTTAGTTATAAATAATGAGAACATAATAATGTAGATAAAAAGTTGCTAATATAATAATATAAACTATATTTGGTGCTAGTTTTGAATTCAAAATTAGGGAAGTCGAATTTATAGCCTCTAAACTTATGTTATCGAAATGTATAATGAATTTCATCCAAAAGCGTCTATAAAAACCTTTTATTTGGCTATATAGAGTGAGAACATAATAATGTTGATATAAAGTTGCTAATTTAATCCAATGAATTATTTCTGGAGACACTTCTCAATTCAAATTGGGCAAGTCGAACTTTATTGCATCTAAACTTATGTGATTTTTAAAGAGTAGTATACAAATAATTTCATCGAAAACCATCTAGAAAAACCTGTTAGTTGGTTATAAATAATGAAAACGAAATAAGGTTGATAAAAAGTTGCTAATATAACCAAATAAATTATATTTGGTGCCAGTTTTGAATTTAAAATTGGGGAAATCTAATTTATAGCCTCCAAACTTATGTTATCGAAATGTATAATGAATTTCGTCCTAAAACGTCTATAATAACCTTTTATTTGGCTATATAGAATGAGTACATAATAATGTTAATATAAAGTTGCTAATTTAATCAAATGAATTATTTTTGTTGACACTTCTCAATTCAAATTGGGCAAGTCGAACTTTATTGCATCTAAACATATGTTATTTTTAAAGAGAAATATACAAATAATTTCATCCATAAGCGTCTAGAAAAACCTGTTAGTTAGTTATAAATAATGAAAACGTAATAAAGTTGATGAAAAGTTGCTATTATAATCAAATAAATTATATTTGTTGCCAGTTTTGAATTCAAAAATGGGGAAGTTTAATTTATAGCCTATAAACTTACGTTATCGAAATGTATAATGAATTTCGTCCGAAAGCGTCTACAAAAACCTTCTAATTGGCTATATAGAATGAGAACGTAATAATGTTGATATAAAGTTGCTAATTTAATCAAATGATTTATTTCTGGTGACACTTCTCAATTCAAATAGGGCAAGTCGAACTTTATTGCATCTAAACTGATGTTATTTTTAAAGAAAAATATACAAATAATTTCATCCAAAAGCGCCTAGAAAAACCTGTTGGTTAGTTATAAATATTGAAAATGTAACAAAGTTGTTAAAAAGTTGCTAATATAATCAAATAAATTATATTTGGTGCCAGTTTTGAATTCAAAATTGGGGAAGTCGAATTTATAGCCTATAAACTTATGTTATCGAAATGTATAATGAATTTCGTCTACAAAAGTCTATAAAAACCTTTTAATTGGCTATATAGAATGAGAACATAATAATGTTGATATAAAGTGCCTAATTTAATCAAATGATTTATTTCTGGTGACGTTTCTCAATTCAAATTGGGCAAGTCGAAGTTTATTGTATCTAAACTTATGTTATTTTTAAAGAAAAATACACAAATAATTTCATCCAAAAGCGTCTGGAAAAACCTGTTAGTTAGTTATAAATAATGAAAACGTTAGAAAGTTGATAAAAAGTTGCTAATATAATCAAATAACTTAAATTTGGTGCCAGTTTTGAATTGAAAATTGGGGAAGTCGAATTTATAGCCTCTTAACTTACGTTATCGAAATGTATAATGATTTTCGTCCAAAAGCGTTTATAAAAACCTTTTAATTGGCTATATAGAAAGAGAACATAATAATGTTGATATAAAGTTGCTAATTTAATCAAATGATTTATTTCTGGTGACGTTTCTCAATTCAAAATGGGCAAGTCGAACTTTAGTGTATCTAAACTTATGTTATTTTTAAAGAATCAATATACAAATAATTTCATCCAAAAGCGTCTAGAAAAATCTGTTAGATAGTTATAAATAATGAAAACGTTAGAAAATTGATAAAAGTTGCTAATATAATCAAATAAATGATATTTGGTGCCAGTTTTGAAATCAAAATTGGGGAAGTCTAATTTATAGCCTCTAAACTTACGTTATCGAAATGTATAATGAATTTCGTCCAAAAGCATTTATAAAAACCTTTTAATTGACTATATAGAAAGAGAACATAATAATGTTGATATAAAGTTGCTAATTTAATCAAATGAATTATTTCTGTTGACACTTCTCAATTCAAATTGGGCAAGTCGAACTTTATTACATCTAAACTTATGTTATTTTTAAAGAAAAATATACAAATAATTTCATCCAAAAGCGCCTAGAAAAACCTGTTAGTTAGTTATAAATATTGAAAATGTAACAAAGTTGATAAAAAGTTGCTAATATAATCAAATAAATTATATTTGGTGTCAGTTTTGAATTCAAAATTGGGGAAGTCGAATTTATAGCCTATAAACTTATGTTATCGAAATGTATAATGAATTTCGTCCAAAAAAGTCTATAAAAACCTTTTAATTGGCTATACAGAATGAGAACATAATAATGTTGATATAAAGTGGCTAATTTAAACAAATGATTTATTTCTGGTGATGTTTCTCAATTCAAATTGGGCAAGTCGAACTTTATTGTATCTAAACTTATGTTATTTTTAAAGAAAAATACACAAATAATTTCATCCAAAAGCGTCTGGAAAAACCTGTTAGTTAGTTATAAATAATGAAAACGTTAGAAAGTTGATAAAAAGTTGCTAATATAATCAAATAAATTAAATTTGGTGCCAGTTTTGAATTCAAAATTGGGGAAGTCGAATTTATAGCCTCTTAACTTACGTTATCGAAATGTATAATGAATTTCATCCAAAAGCGTTAATAAAACCTTTTAATTGGCTATATAGAAAGAGAACATAATAATGTTGATATAAAGTTGCTAATTTAGTCAAATGATTTATTTCTGGTGACGTTTCTCAATTCAAAATGGGCAAGTCGAACTTTAGTGTATCTAAACTTATGTTATTTTTAAAGAAAAATATACAAATAATTTTATCCAAAAGCGTCTAGAAAAATCTGTTACATAGTTATAAATAATGAAAACGTTAGAAAATTGATAAAAAGTAGCTAATATAATCAAATAAATTATATTTTGTGCCAGTTTTGAATTCAAATTTGGGGAAGTCTAATTTATAGCCTCTAAACTTACGTTATCGAAATGTATAATGAATTTCGTCCAAAAGCGTTTATAAAAACCTTTTAATTGGCTATATACAAAGAGAACATAATAATGTTGATATAAAGTTGCTAATTTAATCAAAAGAATTATTTCCGTTGACACTTCTCAATTCAAATTGGGCAAGTCGAACTTTATTGCATCTAAACTTATGTTATTTTTAAAGAGAAATATACAAATAATTTCATCCATAAGCGCCTAGAAAAACCTGTTAGTTAGTTATAAATAATGAAAACGTAATAAAGTTGATAAAAAGTTGCTATTATAATCAAATAAATTATATTTGGTGCCAGTTTTGAATTTAAAATTGGGGAAGTCGAATTTATTGCCTATAAACTTACGTTATCTAAATGTATAATGAATTTCGTTCAAAAGCGTCTATAAAAACCTTTTAATTGGCTATATAGAAACACAACATAATAATGTTGATAAAAAGTTGCTAATTTAATCAAACGAATTATTTCTGTTGACACTTCTCAATTCAAATTGGGCAAGTCGAACTTTATTGCATCTAAACTTATGTTATTTTTAAAGAGAAATATACAAACAATTTCGTCCAGAAGCGTCTAGAAAAACCTGTTATTTAGTTATAAATAATGAAAACGCAATAAAGTTGATAAAAAGTTGCTAATATAACCAAATAAATTATATTTGGTGCCAGTTTTGAATACAAAATTGGGGAAATCTAATTTATAGCCTCCAAACTTATGTCATCGAAATGTATAATGAATTTCGTCCTAAAGCGTCTATAATAACCTTTTATTTGGCTATATAGAATGAGAACATAATAATGTTAATATAAAGTTGCTAATTTAATCAAATGAATTATTTTCGTTGACACTTCTCAATTCAAATTGGGCAAGTCGAACTTTATTGCATCAAAACTTATGTTATTTTTAAAGAGAAATATACAAATAATTTCATCCATAAGCGTCTAGAAAAACCTGTTAGTTAGTTATAAATAATGTAAACGTAATAAAGTTGATAAAAAGTTGCTATTATAATCAAATAATTTATATTTGTTGCCAGTTTTGAATTCAAAATTGGGGAAGTTTAATTTATAGCCTATAAACTTACGTTATCGAAATGTATAATGAATTTCGTCCGAAAGCGTCTACAAAAACCTTCTAAATGGCTATATAGAATGAGAACGTAATAATGTTGATATAAAGTTGCTAATTAAATCAAATGATTTATTTCTGGTGACACTTCTCAATTCAAATAGGGCAAGTCGAACTTTATTGCATCTAAACTAATGTTATTTTTAAAGAAAAATATACAAATAATTTCATCCAAAAGCGCCTAGAAAAACCTGTTAGTTAGTTATAAGTATTGAAAATGTAACAAAGTTGATAAAAAGTTGCTAATATAATCATATAAATGATATTTGGTGCCAGTTTTGAAATCAAAATTGGGGAAGTCTAATTTATAGCCTCTAAACTTACGTTATCGAAATGTATAATGAATTTCGTCCAAAAGCATTTATAAAAATCTTTTAATTGGCTATATAGAATGAGAACATAATAATGTTGATATAAAGTTGCTAATTTAATCAAAAGAATTATTTCCGTTGACACTTCTCAATTCAAATTGGGCAAGTCGAACTTTAATGCATCTAAACTTATGCTATTTTTAAAGAAAAATACACAAATAATTTCATCCAAAAGCGTCTGGAAAAACCTGTTAGTTAGTTATAAATAATGAAAACGTTAGAAAGTTGATAAAAAGTTGCTAATATAATCAAATAACTTAAATTTGGTGCCAGTTTTGAATTGAAAATTGGGGAAGTCGAATTTGTAGCCTCTTAACTTACGTTATCGAAATGTATAATGATTTTCGTCCAAAAGCGTTTATAAAAACCTTTTAATTGGCTATATAGAAAGAGAACATAATAATGTTGATATAAAGTTGCTAATTTAATCAAATGATTTATTTCTGGTGACGTTTCTCAATTCAAAATGGGCAAGTCGAACTTTAGCGTATCTAAACTTATGTTATTTTTAAAGAATCAATATACAAATAATTTCATCCAAAAGCGTCTAGAAAAATCTGTTAGATAGTTATAAATAATGAAAACGTTAGAAAATTGATAAAAGTTGCTAATATAATCAAATAAATGATATTTGGTGCCAGTTTTGAAATCAAAATTGGGGAAGTCTAATTTATAGCCTCTAAACTTACGTTATCGAAATGTATAATGAATTTCGTCCAAAAGCATTTATAAAAACCTTTTAATTGGCTATATAGAAAGAGAACATAATAAGGTTGATATAAAGTTGCTAATTTAATCAAAAGAATTATTTCCCTTGACACTTCTCAATTCAAATTGGGCAAGTCGAACTTTATTGCATCTAAACTTATGTTATTTTTAAAGAAAATATACAAATAATTTCATCCATAAGCGTCTAGAAAAACCTGTTAGTTAGTTATAAATAATGAAAACGTAATAAAGTTGATAAAAAGTTGCTATTATAATCAAATCAATTATATTTGGTGCCAGTTTTGAATTTAAAATTGGGGAAGTCGAATTTATAGCCTATAAACTTACATTATCTAAATGTATAATGAATTTCGTCCATAAGCGTCTATAAAAACCTTTTAATTGGCTATATAGAAAGACAACATAATAATGTTGATAAAAAGTTGCTAATTTAATCAAATGAATTATTTCTATTGACACTTCTCAATTCAAATTGGGCAAGTCGAACTTTATTGCATCTAAACTTATGTTATTTTTAAAAAGAAATATACAAACAATTTCGTCCAAAAGCGTCTAGAAAAACCTGTTATTTAGTTATAAATAATGAAAACGCAATAAAGTTGATAAAAAGTTGCTAATATAATCAAATAAATTATATTTGGTGCCAGTTTTGAATTCAAAATTGGGGAAGTCTAATTTATAGCCTCTAAACTTACATTATCGAAATGTATAATGAATTTCGTCCAAAAGCGTCTATAAAAACCTTTTAATTGGCTATATAGAAAAGAGAACATAATAATGTTGATATAAAGTTGCTAATTTAATCAAAAGAATTATTTCTGTTGACACATCTCAATTCAAATTGGGCAAGTCGAACTTTAATGCATCTAAACTTATGTTATTTTTAAAGAAAAATACACAAATAATTTCATCCAAAAGCGTCTGGAAAAACCTGTTAGTTAGTTATAAATAATGAGAACGTAATAATGTAGATAAAAAGTTGCTAATATAATCAAATAAACTATATTTGGTGCCAGTTTTGAATTCAAAATTAGGGAAGTCGAATTTATAGCCTCTAAACTTATGTTATCGAAATGTATAATGAATTTCGTCCAAAAGCGTCTATAAAAACCTTTTATTTGGCTATATAGAGTGAGAACATAATAATGTTGATATAAAGTTGCTAATTTAATCAAATGAATTATTTCTGGAGACACTTCTCAATTCAAATTGGGCAAGCCGAACTTTATTGCATCTAAACTTATGTGATTTTTAAAGAGTAGTATACAAATAATTTCATCGAAAACCATCTAGAAAAACCTGTTAGTTGGTTATAAATAATGAAAACGAAAAAGGTTGATAAAAAGTTGCTAATATAACCAAATAAATTATATTTGGTGCCAGTTTTAAATTCAAAATTGGGGAAATCTAATTTATAGCCTTCAAACTTATGTTATCGAAATGTATAATGAATTTCGTCCTAAAGCGTCTATAATAACCTTTTATTTGGCTATATAGAATGAAAACATAATAATGTTAATAAAAAGTTGCTAATTTAATCAAATGAATTATTTTCGTTGACACTTCTCAATTCAAATTGGGCAAGTCGAACTTTATTGCATCTAAACTTATGTTATTTTTAAAGAGAAATATACAAAAAATTTCATCCAAAAGCGTCTAGA
The DNA here is from genome assembly GCF_002870075.4 of Lactuca sativa. Classification (NCBI taxonomy): domain Eukaryota; kingdom Viridiplantae; phylum Streptophyta; class Magnoliopsida; order Asterales; family Asteraceae; genus Lactuca; species Lactuca sativa. The sequence continues at coordinate 8,288,498 of NC_056626.2, read as the reverse complement.
AAAACCTATTAGTTAGTTATAAATAATGAGAACGTAATAATGTAGATAAAAAGTTGCTAATATAATCAAATAAACTATATTTGGTGCCAGTTTTGAATTCAAAATTAGGGAAGTCGAATTTATAGCCTCTAAACTTATGTTATCGAAATGTATAGTGAATTTCGTCCAAAAGCGTCTATAAAAACCTTTTATTTGGCTATATAGAGTGAGAACATAATAATGTTGATATAAAGTTGCTAATTTAATCAAATGAATTATTTCTGGAGACACTTCTCAATTCAAATTGGGCAAGTCGAACTTTATTGCATCTAAACTTATGTGATTTTTAAAGAGTAGTATACAAATAATTTCATCGAAAACCATCTAGAAAAACCTGTTAGTTGGTTATAAATAATGAAAACGAAATAAGGTTGATAAAAAGTTGCTAATATAACCAAATAAATTATATTTGGTGCCAGTTTTGAATTCAAAATTGGGGAAATCTAATTTATAGCCTCCAAACTTATGTTATCGAAATGTATAATGAATTTCGTCCTAAAGCGTCTATAATAACTTTTTATTTGGCTATATAGAATGAGAACATAATAATGTTAATATAAAGTTGCTAATTTAATCAAATGAATTATTTTCGTTGACACTTCTCAATTCAAATTGGGCAAGTCGAACTTTATTGCATCTAAACTTATGTTATTTTTAAAGAGAAATATACAAATAATTTCATCCATAAACGTCTAGAAAAACCTGTTAGTTAGTTATAAATAATGTAAACGTAATAAAGTTGATAAAAAGTTGCTATTATAATCAAATAATTTATATTTGTTGCCAGTTTTGAATTCAAAATTGGGGAAGTTTAATTTATAGCCTATAAACTTACGTTATCGAAATGTATAATGAATTTCGTCCGAAAGCGTCTACAAAAACCTTCTAATTGGCTATATAGAATGAGAACGTAATAATGTTGATATAAAGTTGCTAATTTAATCAAATGATTTATTTCTGGTGACACTTCTCAATTCAAATAGGGCAAGTCGAACTTTATTGCATCTAAACTGATGTTATTTTTAAAGAAAAATATACAAATAATTTCATACAAAAGCGCCTAGAAAAACTTGTTAGTTAGTTATAAATATTGAAAATGTAACAAAGTTGATAAAAAGTTGCTAATATAATCATATAAATGATATTTGGTGCCAGTTTTGAAATCAAAATTGGGGAAGTCTAATTTATAGCCTCTAAACTTACGTTATCGAAATGTATAATGAATTTCGTCGAAAAGCATTTATAAGAACCTTTTAATTGGCTATATAGAATGAGAACATAATAATGTTGATATAAAGTTGCTAATTTAATCAAAAGAATTATTTCCGTTGACACTTCTCAATTCAAATTGGGCAAGTCGAACTTTAATGCATCTAAACTTATGTTATTTTTAAAGAAAAATACACAAATAATTTCATCCAAAAGCGTCTGAAAAACCTGTTAGTTAGTTATAAATAATGAAAACGTTAGAAAGTTGATAAAAAGTTGCTAATATAATCAAATAACTTAAATTTGGTGCCAGTTTTGAATTGAAAATTGGGGAAGTCGAATTTATAGCCTCTTAACTTACGTTATCGAAATGTATAATGATTTTCGTCCAAAAGCATTTATAAAAACCTTTTAATTGGCTATATAGAAAGAGAACATAATAATGTTGATATAAAGTTGCTAATTTAATCAAATGATTTATTTCTGGTGACGTTTCTCAATTCAAATTGGGCAAGTCGAACTTTATTGCATCTAAACTTATGTTATTTTTAAAGAAAATATACAAATAATTTCATCCATAAGCGTCTAGAAAAACCTGTTAGTTAGTTATAAATAATGAAAACGTAATAAAGTTGATAAAAAGTTGCTATTATAATCAAATCAATTATATTTGGTGCCAGTTTTGAATTTAAAATTGGGGAAGTCGAATTTATAGCCTATAAACTTACGTTATCTAAATGTATAATGAATTTCGTCCATAAGCGTCTCTAAAAACCTTTTAATTGGCTATATAGAAAGACAACATAATAATGTTGATAAAAAGTTGCTAATTTAATCAAATGAATTATTTCTGTTGACACTTCTCAATTCAAATTGGGCAAGTCGAACTTTATTGCATCTAAGCTTATGTTATTTTTAAAGAGAAATATACAAACAATTTCGTACAAAAGCGTCTAGAAAAACCTGTTATTTAGTTATAAATAATGAAAACGCAATAAAGTTGATAAAAAGTTGCTAATATAATCAAATAAATTATATTTGGTGCCAGTTTTGAATTCAAAATTGGGGAAGTCTAATTTATAGCCTCTAAACTTACATTATCGAAATGTATAATGAATTTCGTCCAAAAGCGTCTATAAAAACCTTTTAATTGGCTATATAGAAAAGAGAACATAATAATGTTGATATAAAGTTGCTAATTTAATCAAAAGAATTATTTCTGTTGACGCATCTCAATTCAAATTGGGCAAGTCGAACTTTATTGCATCTAAACTTATGTTATTTTTAAAGATAAATATACAAAAAATTTCATCCAAAAGCGTCTAGAAAAACCTATTAGTTAGTTATAAATAATGAGAACGTAATAATGTAGATAAAAAGTTGCTAATATAATCAAATAAACTATATTTGGTGCCAGTTTTGAATTCAAAATTAGGGAAGTCGAATTTATAGCCTCTAAACTTATGTTATCGAAATGTATAATGAATTTCGTCCAAAAGCGTCTATAAAAACCTTTTATTTGGCTATATAGAGTGAGAACATAATAATGTTGATATAAAGTTGCTAATTTAATCAAATGAATTATTTCTGGAGACACTTCTCAATTCAAATTGGGCAAGTCGAACTTTATTGCATCTAAACTTATGTGATTTTTAAAGAGTAGTATACAAATTATTTCATCGAAAACCATCTAGAAAAACCTGTTAGTTGGTTATAAATAATGAAAATGAAATAAGGTTGATAAAAAGTTGCTAATATAACCAAATAAATTATATTTGGTGCCTGTTTTGAATTCAAAATTGGGGAAATCTAATTTATAGCCTCCAAACTTATGTTATCGAAATGTATAATGAATTTCTTCCTAAAGCGTCTATAATAACCTTTTATTTGGCTATATAGAATGAGAACATAATAATGTTAATATAAAGTTGCTAATTTAATCAAATGAATTATTTTCGTTGACACTTCTGAATTCAAATTGGGCAAGTCGAACTTTATTGCATATAAACTTATGTTATTTTTAAAGAGAAATATACAAATAATTTCATCCATAAGCGTCTAGAAAAACCTGTTAGTTAGTTATAAATAATGTAAACGTAATAAAGTTGATAAAAAGTTGCTATTATAATCAAATAATTTATATTTGTTGCCAGTTTTGAATTCAAAATTGGGGAAGTTTAATTTATAGCCTATAAACTTACGTTATCGAAATGTATAATGAATTTCATCCGAAAGCGTCTACAAAAACCTTCTAATTGGCTATATAGAATGAGAACGTAATAATGTTGATATAAAGTTGCTAATTTAATCAAATGATTTATTTCTGGTGACACTTCTCAATTCAAATAGGGCAAGTCGAACTTTATTGCATCTAAACTAATGTTATTTTTAAAGAAAAATATACAAATAATTTCATCCAAAAGCGTCTGGAAAAACCTGTTAGTTAGTTAAAAATAATGAAAACGTTAGAAAGTTGATAAAAAGTTGCTAATATAATCAAATAACTTAAATTTGGTGCCAGTTTTGACTTGAAAATTGGGGAAGTCGAATTTATAGCCTCTTAACTTACGTTATCGAAATGTATAATGATTTTCGTCCAAAAGCGTTTATAAAAACCTTTTAATTGGCTATATAGAAAGAGAACATAATAATGTTGATATAAAGTTGCTAATTTAATCAAATGATTTATTTCTGGTGACGTTTCTCAATTCAAAATGGGCAAGTCGAACTTTAGTGTATCTAAACTTATGTTATTTTTAAAGAATCAATATACAAATAATTTCATCCAAAAGCGTCTAGAAAAATCTGTTAGATAGTTATAAATAATGAAAACGTTAGAAAATTGATAAAAGTTGCTAATATAATCAAATAAATGATATTTGGTGCCAGTTTTGAAATCAAAATTGGGGAAGTCTAATTTATAGCCTCTAAACTTACGTTATCGAAATGTATAATGAATTTCGTCCAAAAGCATTTATAAAAACCTTTTAATTGGCTATATAGAAAGAGAACATAATAATGTTGATATAAAGTTGCTAATTTAATCAAATGAATTATTTCTGTTGACACTTCTCAATTCAAATTGGGCAAGTCGAACTTTATTGCATCTAAACTTATGTTATTTTTAAAGAAAATATACAAATAATTTCATCCATAAGCGTCTAGAAAAACCTGTTTGTTAGTTATAAATAATGAAAACGTAATAAAGTTGATAAAAAGTTGCTATTATAATCAAATCAATTATATTTGGTGCCAGTTTTGAATTCAAAAATTGGGGAAGTTGAATTTATAGCCTATAAACTTACGTTATCTAAATGTATAATGAATTTCGTCCATAAGCGTCTATAAAAACCTTTTAATTGGCTATATAGAAAGACAACATAATAATGTTGATAAAAAGTTGCTAATTTAATCAAATGAATTATTTATGTTGACACTTCTCAATTCAAATTGGGCAAGTCGAACTTTATTGCATCTAAACTTATGTTATTTTTAAAGAGAAATATACAAACAATTTTGTCCAAAAGCGTCTAGAAAAACCTGTTATTTTGTTATAAATAATGAAAACGCAATAAAGTTGATAAAAAGTTGCTAATATAATCAAATAAATTATATTTGGTGCCAGTTTTGAATTCAAAATTGGGGAAGTCTAATTTATAGCCTCTAAACTTACATTATCGAAATGTATAATGAAGTTCGTCCAAAAGCGTCTATAAAAACCTTTTAATTGGCTATATAGAAAAGAGAACATAATAATGTTGATATAAAGTTGCTAATTTAATCAAAAGAATTATTTCTGTTGACGCATCTCAATTCAAATTGGGCAAGTCGAACTTTATTGCATCTAAACTTATGTTATTTTTAAAGATAAATATACAAAAAATTTCATCCAAAAGCGTCTAGAAAACCTATTAGTTAGTTATAAATAATGAGAACGTAATAATGTAGATAAAAAGTTGCTAATATAATCAAATAAACTATATTTGGTGCCAGTTTTGAATTCAAAATTAGGGAAGTCGAATTTATAGCCTCTAAACTTGTGTTATCGAAATGTATAATGAATTTCGTCCAAAAGCGTCTATAAAAACCTTTTATTTGGCTATATAGAGTGAGAACATAATAATGTTGATATAAAGTTGCTAATTTAATCAAATGAATTATTTCTGGAGACACTTCTCAATTCAAATTGGGCAAGTCGAACTTTATTGCATCTAAACTTATGTGATTTTTAAAGAGTAGTATACAAATAATTTCATCGAAAACCATCTAGAAAAACCTGTTAGTTGGTTATAAATAATGAAAATGAAATAAGGTTGATAAAAAGTTGCTAATATAACCAAATAAATTATATTTGGTGCCTGTTTTGAATTCAAAATTGGGGAAATCTAATTTATAGCCTCCAAACTTATGTTATCGAAATGTATAATGAATTTCGTCCTAAAGCGTCTATAATTACCTTTTATTTGGCTATATAGAATGAGAACATAATAATGTTAATATAAAGTTGCTAATTTAATCAAATGAATTATTTTCGTTGACACTTCTGAATTCAAATTGGGCAAGTCGAACTTTATTGCATCTAAACTTATGTTATTTTTAAAGAGAAATATACAAATAATTTCATCCATAAGCGTCTAGAAAAACCTGTTAGTTAGTTATAAATAATGTAAACGTAATAAAGCTGATAAAAAGTTGCTATTATAATCAAATAATTTATATTTGTTGCCAGTTTTGAATTCAAAATTGGGGAAGTTTAATTTATAGCCTATAAACTTACGTTATCGAAATGTATAATGAATTTCGTCCGAAAGCGTCTACAAAAACCTTCTAATTGGCTATATAGAATGAGAACGTAATAATGTTGATATAAAGTTGCTAATTTAATCAAATGATTTATTTCTGGTGACACTTCTCAATTCAAATAGGGCAAGTCGAACTTTATTGCATCTAAACTGATGTTATTTTTAAAGAAAAATATACAAATAATTTCATCCAAAAGCGTCTGGAAAAACCTGTTAGTTAGTTATAAATAATGAAAACGTTAGAAAGTTGATAAAAAGTTGCTAATATAATCAAATAACTTAAATTTGGTGCCAGTTTTGAATTGAAAATTGGGGAAGTCGAATTTATAGCCTCTTAACTTACGTTATCGAAATGTATAATGATTTTCGTCCAAAAGCGTTTATAAAAACCTTTTAATTGGCTATATAGAAAGAGAACATAATAATGTTGATATAAAGTTGCTAATTTAATCAAATGATTTATTTTTGGTGACGTTTCTCAATTCAAAATGGGCAAGTCGAACTTTAGTGTATCTAAACTTATGTTATTTTTAAAGAATCAATATACAAATAATTTCATCCAAAAGCGTCTAGAAAAATCTGTTAGATAGTTATAAATAATGAAAACGTTAGAAAATTGATAAAAGTTGCTAATATAATCAAATAAATGATATTTGGTGCCAGTTTTGAAATCAAAATTGGGGAAGTCTAATTTATAGCCTCTAAACTTACGTTATCGAAATGTATAATGAATTTCGTCCAAAAGCATTTATAAAAACCTTTTAATTGGCTATATAGAAAGAGAACATAATAATGTTGATATAAAGTTTCTAATTTAATCAAATGAATTATTTCTGGTGACACTTCTCAATTCAAATTGGGCAAGTCGAACTTTATTACATCTAAACTTTTGTTATTATTAAAGAGAAATATACAAATAATTTCATCCAAAAGCGTTTAGAAAAACCTGTTAGTTAGTTATAAATAATGTAAACGTAATAAAGTTGATAAAAAGTTGCTTTTATAATCAAATAATTTATATTTGTTGCCAGTTTTGAATTCAAAATTGGGGAAGTCTAATTTATTGCCTCTAAACTTACGTTATCGAAATGTATAATGAATTTCGTCCAAAAGCGTCTAGAAAAACCTTTTAATTGGCTATATAGAATGAGAACATAATAATGTTGATATAAAGTTGCTAATTTAATCAAATGAATTATTTCTGTTGACACTTCTCAATTCAAATTGGGCAAGTCGAACTTTATTGCATCTAAACTTATGTTATTTTTAAAGAAAATATACAAATAATTTCATCCATAAGCGTCTAGAAAAACCTGTTAGTTAGTTATAAATAATGAAAACGTAATAAAGTTGATAAAAAGTTGCTATTATAATCAAATCAATTATATTTGGTGCCAGTTTTGAATTTAAAATTGGGGAAGTCGAATTTATAGCCTATAAACTTACGTTATCTAAATGTATAATAAATTTCGTCCATAAGCGTCTATAAAAACCTTTTAATTGGCTATATAGAAAGACAACATAATAATGTTGATAAAAAGTTGCTAATTTAATCAAATGAATTATTTCTGTTGACACTTCCCAATTCAAATTGGGCAAGTCGAACTTTATTGCATCTAAACTTATGTTATTTTTAAAGAGAAATATACAAACAATTTCGTCCAAAAGCGTCTAGAAAAACCTGTTATTTAGTTATAAATAATGAAAACGCAATAAAGTTGATAAAAAGTTGCTAATATAATCAAATAAATTATATTTGGTGCCAGTTTTGAATTCAAAATTGGGGAAGTCTAATTTATAGCCTCTAAACTTACATTATCGAAATGTATAATGAATTTCGTCCAAAAGCGTCTATAAAAACCTTTTAATTGGCTATATAGAAAAGAGAACATAATAATGTTGATATAAAGTTGCTAATTTAATCAAAAGAATTATTTCTGTTGACACATCTCAATTCAAATTGGGCAAGTCGAACTTTATTGCATCTAAACTTATGTTATTTTTAAAGATAAATATACAAATAATTTCATCCATAAGCGTCTAGAAAAACCTGTTAGTTAGTTATAAATAATAAAAACCTAATTAAGTTGATAAAAAGTTGCTATTATAATCAAATAAATTATATTTGTTGCCAGTTTTGAATTCAAAAATGGGGAAGTTGAATTTATAGCCTATAAACTTACGTTATCGAAATGTATAATGAAATTCGTCCAAAAGCGTCTATAAAAACCTTTTATTTGGCTATATAGAGTGAGAACATAATAATGTTGATATAAAGTTGCTAATTTAATCAAATGAATTATTTCTGGAGACACTTCTCAATTCAAATTGGGCAAGTCGAACTTTATTGCATCTAAACTTATGTGATTTTTAAAGAGTAGTATACAAATAATTTCATCGAAAACCATCTAGAAAAACCTGTTAGTTGGTTATAAATAATGAAAACGAAATAAGGTTGATAAAAAGTTGCTAATATAACCAAATAAATTATATTTGGTGCCAGTTTTGAATTCAAAATTGGGGAAATCTAATTTATAGCCTCCAAACTTATGTTATCGAAATGTATAATGAATTTCGTCCTAAAGCGTCTATAATAACCTTTTATTTGGCTATATAGAATGAGAACATAATAATGTTAATATAAAGTTGCTAATTTAATCAAATGAATTATTTTCGTTGACACTTCTGAATTCAAATTGGGCAAGTCGAACTTTATTGCATCTAAAATTATGTTATTTTTAAAGAGAAATATACAAATAATTTCATCCATAAGCGTCTAGAAAAACCTGTTAGTTAGTTATAAATAATGTAAACGTAATAAAGTTGATAAAAAGTTGCTATTATAATCAAATAAATTATATTTGTTGCCAGTTTTGAATTCAAAATTGGGGAAGTTTAATTTATAGCCTATAAACTTACGTTATTGAAATGTATAATGAATTTCGTCCGAAAGCGTCTACAAAAACCTTCTAATTGGCTATATAGAATGAGAACGTAATAATGTTGATATAAAGTTGCTAATTTAATCAAATGATTTATTTCTGGTGACACTTCTCAATTCAAATAGGGCAAGTCGAACTTTATTGCATCTAAACTGATGTTATTTTTAAAGAAAAATATACAAATAATTTCATCCAAAAGCGCCTAGCAAAACCTGTTAGTTAGTTATAAATATTGAAAATGTAACAAAGTTGATAAAAAGTTGCTAATATAATCAAATAAATTATATTTGGTGCCAGTTTTGAATTCAAAATTGGGGAAGTCGAATTTATAGCCTATAAACTTATGTTATCGAAATGTATAATGAATTTCGTCCTAAAGCGTCTATAATAACCTTTTATTTGGCTATATAGAATGAGAACATAATAATGTTAATATAAAGTTGCTAATTTAATCAAATGAATTATTTTCGTTGACACTTCTCAATTCAAATTGGGCAAGTCGAACTTTATTGCACCTAAACTTATGTTATTTTTAAAGAGAAATATACAAATAATTTCATCCATAAGCGTCTAGAAAAACCTGTTAGTTAGTTATAAATAATGAAAACGTAATAAAGTTGATAAAAAGTTGCTATTATAATCAAATAAATTATATTTGTTGCCAGTTTTGAATTCAAAATTGGGGAAGTTTAATTTATAGCCTATAAACTTACGTTATCGAAATGTATAATGAATTTCGTCCGAAAGCGTCTACAAAAACCTTCTAATTGGCTATATAGAATGAGAACGTAATAATGTTGATATAAAGTTGCTAATTTAATCAAATGATTTATTTTTGGTGACACTTCTCAATTCAAATAGGGCAAGTCGAACTTTATTGCATCTAAACTGATGTTATTTTTAAAGAAAAATATACAAATAATTTCATCCAAAAGCGCCTAGAAAAACCTGTTAGTTAGTTATAAATATTGAAAATGTAACAAAGTTGATAAAAAGTTGCTAATATAATCAAATAAATTATATTTGGTGCCAGTTTTGAATTCAAAATTGGGGAAGTCGAATTTATAGCCTATAAACTTATGTTATCGAAATGTATAATGAATTTCGTCCTAAAGCGTCTATAATAACCTTTTATTTGGATGAAATTATTTGTATATTTCTCTTTAAAAATAACATAAGTTTAGATGCAATAAAGTTCGACTTGCCCAATTTGAATTGAGAAGTGTCACCAGAAATAATTTCATTTGATTAAATTAGCAACTTTATATCAACATTATTATGTTCTCATTCTATATAGCCAATTAAAAGGTTTTTAAAGACGCTTTTGGACGAAATCCATTATACATTTCGATAACGTAAGTTTATAGGCTATAAATTCGACTTCCCCAATTTTAAATTCAAAAGTGGCCCCAAATATAATTTATTTGATTGTAGTAGCAATTTTTTACCCAATTTTTTACGTTTTCATAATTTATAACTAACAAACAGGTTTTTCTAGACGCTTTTGGATGAAATTATTTGTATATTTCTCTTTAAAAATAACATAAGTTTAGATGCAATAAAGTTCGACTTGCCCAATTTGAATTGAGAAGTGTCACCAGAAATAATTCATTTGATTAAATTAGCAACTTTATATCAACATTATTATGTTCTCATTCTATATAGCCAATTAAAAGGTTTTTATAGACGCTTTTGGACGAAATCCATTATACATTTCGATAATGTAAGTTTAGAGTCTATAAATTAGACTTCCCCAATTTTGAATTCAAAAGTGGCACCAAATATAACTTATTTGATTACATTAGCAACTTTTTATCAACTTTATTACGTTTTCATTATTTATAACTAACAAACAGGTTTTTCTAGACGCTTTTGGATGAAATTATTTGTATATTTCTCTTTAAAAATAACATAAGTTTAGATGCAATAAGGTTCGACTTGCCCAATTTGAATTGAGAAGTGTCAACGGAAATAATTCATTTGATTAAATTAGCAACTTTATATCAACATTATTATGTTCTCATTCTATATAGCCAATTAAAAGGTTTTTCTAGACGCTTTTGGACGAAATTCATTATACATTTCGATAACGTAAGTTTAGAGGCAATAAATTAGACTTCCCCAATTTTGAATTCAAAAGTGGCACCAAATATAACTTATTTGATTATATTAGCAACTTTTTATCAACTTTATTACGTTTTCACTATTTATAATTAACAAAAAGGTTTTTCTAGACGCTTTTGGATGAAATTATTTGTATATTTCTCTTTAATAATAACATAAGTTTAGATGTAATAAAGTTCGACTTGCCCAATTTGAATTGAGAAGTGTCACCAGAAACAATTCATTTGATTAAATTAGCAACTTTATATCAACATTATTATGTTCTCATTCTATATAGCCAATTAAAAGGTTTTTATAGACGCTTTTGGACGAAATCCATTATAAATTTCGATAACGTAAGTTTAGAGGCTATAAATTCGACTTCCCCAATTTTGAATTCAAAATTGGCACCAAATATAATTTATTTGATTGAATTTGCAATTTTTTACCCAATTTTTTACGTTTTCATTATTTATAACTAACAAACAGGTTTTTCTAGACGCTTTTGGATGAAATTATTTGTATATTTCTCTTTAAAAATAACATAAGTTTAGATGCAATAAAGTTCGACTTGCCCAATTTGAATTGAGAAGTGTCACCAGAAATAATTCATTTGATTAAATTAGCAACTTTATATCAACATTATTATGTTCTCATTCTATATAGCCAATTAAAAGGTTTTTATAGACGCTTTTGGACGAAATTCATTATACATTTCGATAACGTAAGTTTAGAGGCTATAAATTAGACTTCCCCAATTTTGATTTCAAAACTGGCACCAAATATCATTTATTTGATTATATTAGCAACTTTTATCAATTTTCTAACGTTTTCATTATTTATAACTATCTAACAGATTTTTCTAGACGCTTTTGGATGAAATTATTTGTATATTGATTCTTTAAAAATAACATAAGTTTAGATACACTAAAGTTCGACTTGCCCATTTTGAATTGAGAAACGTCACCAGAAATAAATCATTTGATTAAATTAGCAACTTTATATCAACATTATTATGTTCTCATTCTATATAGACAATTAAAAGGTTTTTCTAGACGCTTTTGGACGAAATTCATTATACATTTCGATAACGTAAGTTTAGAGGCAATAAATTAGACTTCCCCAATTTTGAATTCAAAAGTGGCACCAAATATAACTTATTTGATTATATTAGCAACTTTTTATCAACTTTATTACGTTTTCATTATTTATAATTAACAAAAAGGTTTTTCTAGACGCTTTTGGATGAAATTATTTGTATATTTCTCTTTAATAATAACATAAGTTTAGATGCAATAAAGTTCGACTTGCCCAATTTGAATTAAGAAGTGTCACCAGAAATAATTCATTTGATTAAATTAGCAACTTTATATCAACATTCTTATGTTCTCATTCTATATAGCCAATTAAAAGGTTTTTATAGACGCTTTTGGACGAAATCCATTATAAATTTCGATAACGTAAGTTTAGAGGCTATAAATTCGACTTCCCCAATTTTGAATTCAAAATTGGCACCAAATATAATTTATTTGATTGAATTTGCAATTTTTTACCCAATTTTTTACGTTTTCATTATTTATAACTAACAAACAGGTTTTTCTAGACGCTTTTGGATGAAATTATTTGTATATTTCTCTTTAAAAATAACATAAGTTTAGATGCAATAAAGTTCGACTTGCCCAATTTGAATTGAGAAGTGTCACCAGAAATAATTCATTTGATTAAATTAGCAACTTTATATCAACATTATTATGTTCTCATTCTATATAGCCAATTAAAAGGTTTTTATAGACGCTTTTGGACGAAATTCATTATACATTTCGATAACGTATGTTTAGAGGCTATAAATTAGACTTCCCCAATTTTGATTTCAAAACTGGCACCAAATATCATTTATTTGATTATATTAGCAACTTTTATCAATTTTCTAACGTTTTCATTATTTATAACTATCTAACAGATTTTTCTAGACGCTTTTGGATGAAATTATTTGTATATTGATTCTTTAAAAATAACATAAGTTTAGATACACTAAAGTTCGACTTGCCCATTTTGAATTGAGAAACGTCACCAGAAATAAATCATTTGATTAAATTAGCAACTTTATATCAACATTATTATGTTCTCATTCTATATAGCCAATTAAAAGGTTTTTCTAGACGCTTTTGGACGAAATTCATTATACATTTCGATAACGTAAGTTTAGAGGCAATAAATTAGACTTCCCCAATTTTGAATTCAAAAGTGGCACCAAATATAACTTATTTGATTATATTAGCAACTTTTTATCAACTTTGTTACGTTTTCATTATTTATAATTAACAAAAAGGTTTTTCTAGACGCTTTTGGATGAAATTATTTGTATATTTCTCTTTAATAATAACATAAGTTTAGATGCAATAAAGTTCGACTTGCCCAATTTGAATTGAGAAGTGTCACCAGAAATAATTCATTTGATTAAATTAGCAACTTTATATCAACATTATTATGTTCTCATTCTATATAGCCAATTAAAAGGTTTTTATAGACGCTTTTGGACGAAATCCATTATAAATTTCGATAACGTAAGTTTAGAGGCTATAAATTCGACTTCCCCAATTTTGAATTCAAAATTGGCACCAAATATAATTTATTTGATTGAATTTGCAATTTTTTACCCAATTTTTTACGTTTTCATTATTTATAACTAACAAACAGGTTTTTCTAGACGCTTTTGGATGAAATTATTTGTATATTTCTCTTTAAAAATAACATAAGTTTAGATGCAATAAAGTTCGACTTGCCCAATTTGAATTGAGAAGTGTCACCAGAAATAATTCATTTGATTAAATTAGCAACTTTATATCAACATTATTATGTTCTCATTCTATATAGCCAATTAAAAGGTTTTTATAGTCGCTTTTGGACGAAATTCATTATACATTTCGATAACGTAAGTTTAGAGGCTATAAATTCGACTTCCCCAATTTTGAATTCAAAAGTGGCACCAAATATAATTTATTTGATTGTATTAGCAACTTTTTATCAAATTTTTTACGTTTTCATTATTTATAACTAACAAACAGGTTTTTCTAGACGCTTTTGGATGAAATTATTTGTATATTTCTCTTTAATAATAACATAAGTTTAGATGCAATAAAGTTCGACTTGCCCAATTTGAATTGAGAAGTGTCACCAGAAATAATTCATTTGATTAAATTAGCAACTTTATATCAACATTATTATGTTCTCATTCTATATAGCCAATTAAAAGGTTTTTATAGACGCTTTTGGACGAAATCCATTATACATTACGATAACGTAAGTTTAGAGGCTATAAATTCGACTTCCCCAATTTTGAATTCAAAAGTGGCACCAAATATAATTTATTTGATTGTATTTGCAATTTTTTACCCAATTTTTTACGTTTTCATAATTTATAACTAACAAACAGGTTTTTCTAGACGCTTTTGGATGAAATTATTTGTATATTTCTCTTTAAAAATAACATAAGTTTAGATGCAATAAAGTTCGACTTGCCCAATTTGAATTGAGAAGTGTCACCAGAAATAATTCATTTTATTAAATTAGCAACTTTATATCAACATTATTATGTTCTCATTCTATATAGCCAATTAAAAGGTTTTTATAGACGCTTTTGGACGAAATCCATTATACATTTCGATAATGTAAGTTTAGAGGCTATAAATTCGACTTCTCCAATTTTGAATTCAAAAGTGGCACCAAATATAACTTATTTGATTACATTAGCAACTTTTAATCAACTTTATTACGTTTTCATTATTTATAACTAACAAACAGGTTTTTCTAGACGCTTTTGGATGAAATTATTTGTATATTTCTCTTTAATAATAACATAAGTTTAGACGCAATAAAGTTCGACTTGCCCAATTTGAATTGAGAAGTGTCACCAGAAATAATTCATTTGATTAAATTAGCAACTTTATATCAACATTATTATGTTCTCATTCTATATAGCCAATTAAAAGGTTTTTCTAGACGCTTTTGGACGAAATTCATTATACATTTCGATAACGTAAGTTTAGAGGCAATAAATTAGACTTCCCCAATTTTGAATTCAAAAGTGGCACCAAATATAACTTATTTGATTATATTAGCAACTTTTTATCAACTTTATTACGTTTTCATTATTTATAATTAACAAAAAGGTTTTTCTAGACGCTTTTGGATGAAATTATTTGTATATTTCTCTTTAATAATAACATAAGTTTAGATGCAATAAAGTTCGACTTGCCCAATTTGAATTGAGAAGTGTCACCAGAAATAATTCATTTGATTAAATTAGCAACTTTATATCAACATTATTATGTTGTCATTCTATATAGCCAATTAAAAGGTTTTTATAGACGCTTTTGGACGAAATCCATTATAAATTTCGATAACGTAAGTTTAGAGGCTATAAATTCGACTTCCCCAATTTTGAATTCAAAATTGGCACCAAATATAATTTATTTGATTGAATTTGCAATTTTTTACCCAATTTTTTACGTTTTCATTATTTATAACTAACAAACAGGTTTTTCTAGACGCTTTTGGATGAAATTATTTGTATATTTCTCTTTAAAAATAACATAGGTTTAGATGCAATAAAGTTCGACTTGCCCAATTTGAATTGAGAAGTGTCACCAGAAATAATTCATTTGATTAAATTAGCAACTTTATATCAACATTATTATGTTCTCATTCTATATAGCCAATTAAAAGGTTTTTATAGACGCTTTTGGACGAAATCCATTATACATTTCGATAACGTAAGTTTAGAGGCTATAAATTCGACTTCCCCAATTTTGAATTCAAAAGTGGCACCAAATATAATTTATTTGATTGTATTTGTAATTTTTTACCCAATTTTTTACGTTTTCATAATTTATAACTAACAAACAGGTTTTTCTAGACGCTTTTGGATGAAAGTATTTGTATATTTCTCTTTAAAAATAACATAAGTTTAGATGCAATAAAGTTCGACTTGCCCAATTTGAATTGAGAAGTGTCACCAGAAATAATTCATTTTATTAAATTAGCAACTTTATATCAACATTATTATGTTCTCATTCTATATAGCCAATTAAAAGGTTTTTATAGACGCTTTTGGACGAAATCCATTATACATTTCGATAATGTAAGTTTAGAGGCTATAAATTCGACTTCTCCAATTTTGAATTCAAAAGTGGCACCAAATATAACTTATTTGATTACATTAGCAACTTTTTATCAACTTTATTACGTTTTCATTATTTATAACTAACAAACAGGTTTTTCTAGACGCTTTTGGATGAAATTATTTGTATATTTCTCTTTAATAATAACATAAGTTTAGATGCAATAAAGTTCGACTTGCCCAATTTGAATTGAGAAGTGTCACCAGAAATAATTCATTTGATTAAATTAGCAACTTTATATCAACATTATTATGTTCTCATTCTATATAGCCAATTAAAAGGTCTTTACAGACGTTTTTGCAAGAAATTCATTATACATTTCGATAACGTAAGTTTAGAGGCTATAAATTCGACTTCCCCAATTTTGATTTCAAAACTGGCACCAAATATCATTTATTTGATTATATTAGCAACTTTTATCAATTTTCTAACGTTTTCATTATTTATAACTATCTAACAGATTTTTCTAGACGCTTTTGGATGAAATTATTTGTATATTGATTCTTTAAAAATAACATAAGTTTAGATACACTAAAGTTCGACTTGCCCATTTTGAATTGAGAAACGTCACCAGAAATAAATCATGTGATTAAATTAGCAACTTTATATCAACATTATTATGTTCTCATTCTATATAGCCAATTAAAAGGTTTTTCTAGACGCTTTTGGACGAAATTCATTATACATTTCGATAACGTAAGTTTAGTGGCAATAAATTAGACTTCCCCAATTTTGAATTCAAAAGTGGCACCAAATATAACTTATTTGATTATATTAGCAACTTTTTATCAACTTTATTACGTTTTCATTATTTATAATTAACAAAAAGGTTTTTCTAGACGCTTTTGGATGAAATTATTTGTATATTTCTCTTTAATAATAACATAAGTTTAGATGCAATAAAGTTCGACTTGCCCAATTTGAATTGAGAAGTGTCACCAGAAATAATTCATTTGATTAAATTAGCAACTTTATATCAACATTATTATGTTCTCATTCTATATAGCCAATTAAAAGGTTTTTATAGACGCTTTTGGACGAAATCCATTATAAATTTCGATAACGTAAGTTTAGAGGCTATAAATTCGACTTCCCCAATTTTGAATTCAAAATTGGCACCAAATATAATTTATTTGATTGAATTTGCAATTTTTTACCCAATTTTTTACGTTTTCATTATTTATAACTAACAAACAGGTTTTTCTAGACGCTTTTGGATGAAATTATTTGTATATTTCTCTTTAAAAATAACATAAGTTTAGATGCAATAAAGTTCGACTTGCCCAATTTGAATTGAGAAGTGTCACCAGAAATAATTCATTTGATTAAATTAGCAACTTTATATCAACATTATTATGTTCTCATTCTATATAGCCAATTAAAAGGTTTTTATAGTTGGTTTTGGACGAAATTCATTATACATTTCGATAACGTAAGTTTAGAGGCTATAAATTCGACTTCCCCAATTTTGAATTCAAAAGTGGCACCAAATATAATTTATTTGATTGTATTAGCAACTTTTTATCAAATTTTTTACGTTTTCATTATTTATAACTAACAAATAGGTTTTTCTAGACGCTTTTGGATGAAATTATTTGTATATTTCTCTTTAATAATAACATAAGTTTAGATGCAATAAAGTTCGACTTGCCCAATTTGAATTGAGAAGTGTCACCAGAAATAATTCATTTGATTAAATTAGCAACTTTATATCAACATTATTATGTTCTCATTCTATATAGCCAATTAAAAGGTTTTTATAGACGCTTTTGGACGAAATCCATTATACATTTCGATAACGTAAGTTTAGAGGCTATAAATTCGACTTCCCCAATTTTGAATTCAAA
The DNA here is from genome assembly GCF_002870075.4 of Lactuca sativa. NCBI lineage: Eukaryota > Viridiplantae > Streptophyta > Magnoliopsida > Asterales > Asteraceae > Lactuca > Lactuca sativa. The sequence continues at coordinate 8,270,376 of NC_056626.2, read as the reverse complement.
ATTGGCACCAAATATAATTTATTTGATTGAATTTGCAATTTTTTACCCAATTTTTTACGTGTTCATTATTTATAACTAACAAACAGGTTTTTCTAGACGCTTTTGGATGAAATTATTTGTATATTTCTCTTTAAAAATAACATAAGTTTAGATGCAATAAAGTTCGACTTGCCCAATTTGAATTGAGAAGTGTCACCAGAAATAATTCATTTGATTAAATTAGCAACTTTATATCAACATTATTATGTTCTCATTCTATATAGCCAATTAAAAGGTTTTTATAGACGCTTTTGGACGAAATCCATTATAAATTTCGATAACGTATGTTTAGAGGCTATAAATTCGACTTCCCCAATTTTGAATTCAAAAGTGGCACCAAATATAATTTATTTGATGGTATTTGCAATTTTTACCCAATTTTTTACGTTTTCATAATTTATAACTAACAAACAGGTTTTTCTAGACGCTTTTGGATGAAATTATTTGTATATTTCTCTTTAAAAATAACATAAGTTTAGATGCAATAAAGTTCGACTTGCCCAATTTGAATTGAGAAGTGTCACCAGAAATAATTCATTTTATTAAATTAGCAACTTTATATCAACATTATTATGTTCTCATTCTATATAGCCAATTAAAAGGTTTTTATAGACGCTTTTGGACGAAATCCATTATACATTTCGATAATGTAAGTTTAGAGGCTATAAATTCGACTTCTACAATTTTGAATTCAAAAGTGGCACCAAATATAACTTATTTGATTACATTAGCAACTTTTTATCAACTTTATTACGTTTTCATTATTTATAACTAACAAACAGGTTTTTCTAGACGCTTTTGGATGAAACTATTTGTATATTTCTCTTTAATAATAGCATAAGTTTAGATGCAATAAAGTTCGACTTGCCCAATTTGAATTGAGAAGTGTCACCAGAAATAATTCATTTGATTAAATTAGCAACTTTATATCAACATTACTATGTTCTCATTCTATATAGCCAATTAAAAGGACTTTATAGACGTTTTTGGATGAAATTCATTATACATTTCGATAACGTAAGTTTAGAGGCTATAAATTCGACTTCCCCAATTTTGAATTAAAAAGTGGCACCAAATATAACTTATTTGATTGTATTAACAACTTTTTATCGAATTTATTACGTTTTCATTATTTATAACTATCTAACAGATTTTTCTAGACGCTTTTGGATGAAATTATTTGTATATTGATTCTTTAAAAATAACATAAGTTTAGATACACTAAAGTTCGACTTGCCCATTTTGAATTGAGAAACGTCACCAGAAATAAATCATGTGATTAAATTAGCAACTTTATATCAACATTATTATGTTCTCATTCTATATAGCCAATTAAAAGGTTTTTCTAGACGCTTTTGGACGAAATTCATTATACATTTCGATAACGTAAGTTTAGAGGCAATAAATTAGACTTCCCCAATTTTGAATTCAAAAGTGGCACCAAATATAACTTATTTGATTATATTAGCAACTTTTTATCAACTTTATTATGTTTTCATTATTTATAATTAACAAAAAGGTTTTTCTAGACGCTTTTGGATGAAATTATTTGTATATTTCTCTTTAAAAATAACATAAGTTTAGATGCAATAAAGCTCGACTTGCCCAAATTGAATTGAGAAGTGTCACCAGAAATAATTCATTTGGTTAAATTAGCAACTTTATATCAACATTATTATGTTCTCATTCTATATAGCCAATTAAAAGGTTTTTATAGACGCTTTTGGACGAAATTCATTATACACTTCGATAACGTAAGTTTAGAGGCTATAAATTCGACTTCCCCAATTTTGAATTCAAAAGTGGCACCAAATATAATTTATTTGATTGTATTAGCAACTTTTTATCAAATTTTTTACGTTTTCATTATTTATAACTGACAAACAGGTTTTTCTAGACGCTTTTGGATGAAATTATTTGTATATTTCTCTTTAATAATAACATAAGTTTAGATGCAATAAAGTTCGACTTGCCCAATTTGAATTGAGAAGTGTCACCAGAAATAATTCATTTTATTAAATTAGCAACTTTATAACAACATTATTATGTTCTCATTCTATATAGCCAATTAAAAGGTTTTTATAGACGCTTTTGGACGAAATCCATTATACATTTCGATAACGTAAGTTTAGAGGCTATAAATTCGACTTCCCCAATTTTGAATTCAAAAGTGGCACCAAATATAATTTATTTGATCGTATTAGCAATTTTTTACCCAATTTTTTACGTTTTCATTATTTATAACTAACAAACAGGTTTTTCTAGACGCTTTTGGATGAAATTATTTGTATATTTCTCTTTAAAAGTAACATAAGTTTAGATGCAATAAAGTTCGACGTGCCCAATTTGAATTGAGAAGTGTCACCAGAAATAATTCATTTTATTAAATTAGCAACTTTATATCAACATTATTATGTTCTCATTCTATATAGCCAATTAAAAGGTTTTTATAGACGCTTTTGGACGAAATCCATTATACATTTCGATAATGTAAGTTTAGAGGCTATAAATTCGACTTCTCCAATTTTGAATTCAAAAGTGGCACCAAATATAACTTATTTGATTACATTAGCAACTTTTTATCAACTTTATTACGTTTTCATTATTTATAACTAACAAACAGGTTTTTCTAGACGCTTTTGGATGAAATTATTTGTATATTTCTCTTTAATAATAACATAAGTTTAGATGCAATAAAGTTCGACTTGCCCAATTTGAATTGAGAAGTGTCACCAGAAATAATTCATTTGATTAAATTAGCAACTTTATATCAACATTATTATGTTCTCATTCTATATAGCCAATTAAAAGGTTTTTCTAGACGCTTTTGGACGAAATTCATTATACATTTCGATAACGTAAGTTTAGAGGCAATAAATTAGACTTCCCCAATTTTGAATTCAAAAGTGGCACCAAATATAACTTATTTGATTATATTAGCAACTTTTTATCAACTTTATTATGTTTTCATTATTTATAATTAACAAAAAGGTTTTTCTAGACGCTTTTGGATGAAATTATTTGTATATTTCTCTTTAAAAATAACATAAGTTTAGATACAATAAAGCTCGACTTGCCCAAATTGAATTGAGAAGTGTCACCAGAAATAATTCATTTGGTTAAATTAGCAACTTTATATCAACATTATTATGTTCTCATTCTATATAGCCAATTAAAAGGTTTTTATAGACGCTTTTGGACGAAATTCATTATACATTTCGATAACGTAAGTTTAGAGGCTATAAATTCGACTTCCCCAATTTTGAATTCAAAAGTGGCACCAAATATAATTTATTTGATTGTATTAGCAACTTTTTATCAAATTTTTTACGTTTTCATTATTTATAACTGACAAACCGGTTTTTCTAGACGCTTTTGGATGAAACTATTTGTATATTTCTCTTTAATAATAGCATAAGTTTAGATGCAATAAAGTTCGACTTGCCCAATTTGAATTGAGAAGTGTCACCAGAAATAATTCATTTGATTAAATTAGCAACTTTATATCAACATTATTATGTTCTCATTCTATATAGCCAATTAAAAGGTTTTTATAGACGCTTTTGGATGAAATCGATTATACATTTCGATAACGTAAGTTTAGAGGCTATAAATTCGACTTCCCCAATTTTGAATTCAAAAGTGGCACCAAATATAATTTATTTGATCGTATTAGCAATTTTTTACCCAATTTTTTACGTTTTCATTATTTATAACTAACAAACAGGTTTTTCTAGACGCTTTTGGATGAAATTATTTGTATATTTCTCTTTAAAAATAACATAAGTTTAGATGCAATAAAGTTCGACTTGCCCAATTTGAATTGAGAAGTGTCACCAGAAATAATTCATTTGATTAAATTAGCAACTTTATATCAACATTATTATGTTCTCATTCTATATAGCCAATTAAAAGGTTTTTCTAGACGCTTTTGGACGAAATTCATTATACATTTCGATAACGTAAGTTTAGAGGCAATAAATTAGACTTCCCCAATTTTGAATTCAAAAGTGGCACCAAATATAACTTATTTGATTATATTAGCAACTTTTTATCAACTTTATTATGTTTTCATTATTTATAATTAACAAAAAGGTTTTTCTAGACGCTTTTGGATGAAATTATTTGTATATTTCTCTTTAAAAATAACATAAGTTTAGATGCAATAAAGCTCGACTTGCCCAAATTGAATTGAGAAGTGTCACCAGAAATAATTCATTTGGTTAAATTAGCAACTTTATATCAACATTATTATGTTCTCATTCTATATAGCCAATTAAAAGGTTTTTATAGACGCTTTTGGACGAAATTCATTATACATTTCGATAACGTAAGTTTAGAGGCTATAAATTCGACTTCCCCAATTTTGAATTCAAAAGTGGCACCAAATATAATTTATTTGATTGTATTAGCAACTTTTTATCAAATTTTTTACGTTTTCATTATTTATAACTGACAAACAGGTTTTTCTAGACGCTTTTGGATGAAATTATTTGTATATTTCTCTTTAATAATAACATAAGTTTAGATGCAATAAAGTTCGACTTGCCCAATTGGAATTGAGAAGTGTCACCAGAAATAATTCATTTTATTAAATTAGCAACTTTATAACAACATTATTATGTTCTCATTCTATATAGCCAATTAAAAGGTTTTTATAGACGCTTTTGGACGAAATCCATTATACATTTCGATAACGTAAGTTTAGAGGCTATAAATTCGACTTCCCCAATTTTGAATTCAAAAGTGGCACCAAATATAATTTATTTGATCGTATTAGCAATTTTTTACCCAATTTTTTACGTTTTCATTATTTATAACTAACAAACAGGTTTTTCTAGACGCTTTTGGATGAAATTATTTGTATATTTCTCTTTAAAAGTAACATAAGTTTAGATGCAATAAAGTTCGACGTGCCCAATTTGAATTGAGAAGTGTCACCAGAAATAATTCATTTTATTAAATTAGCAACTTTATATCAACATTATTATGTTCTCATTCTATATAGCCAATTAAAAGGTTTTTATAGACGCTTTTGGACGAAATCCATTATACATTTCGATAACGTAAGTTTAGAGGCTATAAATTCGACTTCTCCAATTTTGAATTCAAAAGTGGCACCAAATATAACTTATTTGATTACATTAGCAACTTTTTATCAACTTTATTACGTTTTCATTATTTATAACTAACAAACAGGTTTTTCTAGACGCTTTTGGATGAAATTATTTGTATATTTCTCTTTAATAATAACATAAGTTTAGATGCAATAAAGTTCGACTTGCCCAATTTGAATTGAGAAGTGTCACCAGAAATAATTCATTTGATTAAATTAGCAACTTTATATCAACATTATTATGTTCTCATTCTATATAGCCAATTAAAAGGTTTTTATAGACGCTTTTGGACGAAATCCATTATACATTTCGATAACGTAAGTTTAGAGGCTATAAATTCGACTTCCCCAATTTTGAATTCAAAAGTGGCACCAAATATAATTTATTTGATTGTATTTGCAATTTTTTACCCAATTTTTTACGTTTTCATAATTTATAACTAACAAACAGGTTTTTCTAGACGCTTTTGGATGAAATTATTTGTATATTTCTCTTTAAAAATAACATAAGTTTAGATGCAATAAAGCTCGACTTGCCCAATTTGAATTGAGAAGTGTCACCAGAAATAATTCATTTGATTAAATTAGCAACTTTATATCAACATTGTTATGTTCTCATTCTATATAGCCAATTAAAAGGTTTTTATAGTTGCTTTTGGACGAAATTCATTATACATTTCGATAACGTAAGTTTAGAGGCTATAATTCGACTTCCCCAATTTTGAATTCAAAAGTGGCACCAAATATAATTTATTTGATTGTATTAGCAACTTTTTATCAAATTTTTTACGTTTTCATTATTTATAACTAACAAATAGGTTTTTCTAGACGCTTTTGGATGAAATTATTTGTATATTTCTCTTTAATATAAGTTTAGATGCAATAAAGTTCGACTTGCCCAATTTGAATTGAGAAGTGTCACCAGAAATAATTCATTTGATTAAATTAGCAACTTTATATCAACATTATTATGTTCTCATTCTATATAGCCAATTAAAAGGTTTTTATAGACGCTTTTGGACGAAATCCATTATACATTTCGATAACGTAAGTTTAGAGGCTATAAATTCGACTTCCCCAATTTTGAATTCAAAATTGGCACCAAATATAATTTATTTGATTGAATTTGCAATTTTTTATCCAATTTTTTACGTTTTCATTATTTATAACTAACAAACAGGTTTTTCTAGACGCTTTTGGATGAAATTATTTGTATATTTCTCTTTAAAAATAACATAAGTTTAGATGCAATAAAGTTCGACTTGCCCAATTTGAATTGAGAAGTGTCACCAGAAATAATTCATTTGATTAAATTAGCAACTTTATATCAACATTATTATGTTCTCATTCTATATAGCCAATTAAAAGGTTTTTCTAGACGCTTTTGGACGAAATTCATTATACATTTCGATAACGTAAGTTTAGAGGCAATAAATTAGACTTCCCCAATTTTGAATTCAAAAGTGGCACCAAATATAACTTATTTGATTATATTAGCAACTTTTTATCAACTTTATTATGTTTTCATTATTTATAATTAACAAACAGGTTTTTCTAGACGCTTTTGGATGAAATTATTTGTATATTTCTCTTTAAAAGTAACATAAGTTTAGATGCAATAAAGTTCGACTTGCCCAATTTGAATTGAGAAGTGTCACCAGAAATAATTCATTTTATTAAATTAGCAACTTTATATCAACATTATTATGTTCTCATTCTATATAGCCAATTAAAAGGTTTTTATAGACACTTTTGGACGAAATCCATTATACATTTCGATAATGTAAGTTTAGAGGCTATAAATTCGACTTCTCCAATTTTGAATTCAAAAGTGGCACCAAATATAACTTATTTGATTACATTAGCAACGTTTTATCAACTTTATTACGTTTTCATTATTTATAACTAACAAACAGGTTTTTCTAGATGCTTTTGGATGAAATTATTTGTATATTTCTCTTTAATAATAACATAAGTTTAGATGCAATAAAGTTCGACTTGCCCAATTTGAATTGAGAAGTGTCACCAGAAATAATTCATTTGATTAAATTAGCAACTTTATATCAACATTATTATGTTCTCATTCTATATAGCCAATTAAAAGGTTTTTATAGACGCTTTTGGACGAAATCCATTATACATTTCGATAACGTAAGTTTAGAGGCTATAAATTCGACTTCCCCAATTTTGAATTCAAAAGTGGCACCAAATATAATTTATTTGATTGTATTAGCAACTTTTTATCAAATTTTTTACGTTTTCATTATTTATAACTGACAAACCGGTTTTTCTAGACGCTTTTGGATGAAACTATTTGTATATTTCTCTTTAATAATAGCATAAGTTTAGATGCAATAAAGTTCGACTTGCCCAATTTGAATTGAGAAGTGTCACCAGAAATAATTCATTTGATTAAATTAGCAACTTTATATCAACATTATTATGTTCTCATTCTATATAGCCAATTAAAAGGTTTTTATAGACGCTTTTGGACGAAATCCATTATACATTTCGATAACGTAAGTTTAGAGGCTATAAATTCGACTTCCCCAATTTTGAATTCAAAAGTGGCACCAAATATAATTTATTTGATCGTATTAGCAATTTTTTACCCAATTTTTTACGTTTTCATTATTTATAACTAACAAACAGGTTTTTCTAGACGCTTTTGGATGAAATTATTTGTATATTTCTCTTTAAAAGTAACATAAGTTTAGATGCAATAAAGTTTGACTTGCCCAATTTGAATTGAGAAGTGTCACCAGAAATAATTCATTTTATTAAATTAGCAACTTTATATCAACATTATTATGTTCTCATTCTATATAGCCAATTAAAAGGTTTTTATAGACACTTTTGGACGAAATCCATTATACATTTCGATAATGTAAGTTTAGAGGCTATAAATTCGACTTCTCCAATTTTGAATTCAAAAGTGGCACCAAATATAACTTATTTGATTACATTAGCAACGTTTTATCAACTTTATTACGTTTTCATTATTTATAACTAACAAACAGGTTTTTCTAGATGCTTTTGGATGAAATTATTTGTATATTTCTCTTTAATAATAACATAAGTTTAGATGCAATAAAGTTCGACTTGCCCAATTTGAATTGAGAAGTGTCACCAGAAATAATTCATTTGATTAAATTAGCAACTTTATATCAACATTATTATGTTCTCATTCTATATAGCCAATTAAAAGGTTTTTCTAGACGCTTTTGGACGAAATTCATTATACATTTCGATAACGTAAGTTTAGAGGCAATAAATTAGACTTCCCCAATTTTGAATTCAAAAGTGGCACCAAATATAACTTATTTGATTATATTAGCAACTTTTTATCAACTTTATTACGTTTTCATTATTTATAATTAACAAAAAGGTTTTTCTAGACGCTTTTGGATGAAATTATTTGTATATTTCTCTTTAATATAAGTTTAGATGCAATAAAGTTCGACTTGCCCAATTTGAATTGAGAAGTGTCACCAGAAATAATTCATTTGATTAAATTAGCAACTTTATATCAACATTATTATGTTCTCATTCTATATAGCCAATTAAAAGGTTTTTATAGACGCTTTTGGACGAAATCCATTATACATTTCGATAACGTAAGTTTAGAGGCTATAAATTCGACTTCCCCAATTTTGAATTCAAAAGTGGCACCAAATATAATTTATTTGATTGTATTTGCAATTTTTTACCCAATTTTTTACGTTTTCATAATTTATAACTAACAAACAGGTTTTTCTAGACGCTTTTGGATGAAATTATTTGTATATTTCTCTTTAAAAATAACATAAGTTTAGATGCAATAAAGCTCGACTTGCCCAATTTGAATTGAGAAGTGTCACCAGAAATAATTCATTTGATTAAATTAGCAACTTTATATCAACATTGTTATGTTCTCATTCTATATAGCCAATTAAAAGGTTTTTATAGTTGCTTTTGGACGAAATTCATTATACATTTCGATAACGTAAGTTTAGAGGCTATAATTCGACTTCCCCAATTTTGAATTCAAAAGTGGCACCAAATATAATTTATTTGATTGTATTAGCAACTTTTTATCAAATTTTTTACGTTTTCATTATTTATAACTAACAAATAGGTTTTTCTAGACGCTTTTGGATGAAATTATTTGTATATTTCTCTTTAATATAAGTTTAGATGCAATAAAGTTCGACTTGCCCAATTTGAATTGAGAAGTGTCACCAGAAATAATTCATTTGATTAAATTAGCAACTTTATATCAACATTATTATGTTCTCATTCTATATAGCCAATTAAAAGGTTTTTATAGACGCTTTTGGACGAAATCCATTATACATTTCGATAACGTAAGTTTAGAGGCTATAAATTCGACTTCCCCAATTTTGAATTCAAAATTGGCACCAAATATAATTTATTTGATTGAATTTGCAATTTTTTATCCAATTTTTTACGTTTTCATTATTTATAACTAACAAACAGGTTTTTCTAGACGCTTTTGGATGAAATTATTTGTATATTTCTCTTTAAAAATAACATAAGTTTAGATGCAATAAAGTTCGACTTGCCCAATTTGAATTGAGAAGTGTCACCAGAAATAATTCATTTGATTAAATTAGCAACTTTATATCAACATTATTATGTTCTCATTCTATATAGCCAATTAAAAGGTTTTTCTAGACGCTTTTGGACGAAATTCATTATACATTTCGATAACGTAAGTTTAGAGGCAATAAATTAGACTTCCCCAATTTTGAATTCAAAAGTGGCACCAAATATAACTTATTTGATTATATTAGCAACTTTTTATCAACTTTATTATGTTTTCATTATTTATAATTAACAAACAGGTTTTTCTAGACGCTTTTGGATGAAATTATTTGTATATTTCTCTTTAAAAGTAACATAAGTTTAGATGCAATAAAGTTCGACTTGCCCAATTTGAATTGAGAAGTGTCACCAGAAATAATTCATTTTATTAAATTAGCAACTTTATATCAACATTATTATGTTCTCATTCTATATAGCCAATTAAAAGGTTTTTATAGACACTTTTGGACGAAATCCATTATACATTTCGATAATGTAAGTTTAGAGGCTATAAATTCGACTTCTCCAATTTTGAATTCAAAAGTGGCACCAAATATAACTTATTTGATTACATTAGCAACGTTTTATCAACTTTATTACGTTTTCATTATTTATAACTAACAAACAGGTTTTTCTAGATGCTTTTGGATGAAATTATTTGTATATTTCTCTTTAATAATAACATAAGTTTAGATGCAATAAAGTTCGACTTGCCCAATTTGAATTGAGAAGTGTCACCAGAAATAATTCATTTGATTAAATTAGCAACTTTATATCAACATTATTATGTTCTCATTCTATATAGCCAATTAAAAGGTTTTTATAGACGCTTTTGGACGAAATCCATTATACATTTCGATAACGTAAGTTTAGAGGCTATAAATTCGACTTCCCCAATTTTGAATTCAAAAGTGGCACCAAATATAATTTATTTGATTGTATTAGCAACTTTTTATCAAATTTTTTACGTTTTCATTATTTATAACTGACAAACCGGTTTTTCTAGACGCTTTTGGATGAAACTATTTGTATATTTCTCTTTAATAATAGCATAAGTTTAGATGCAATAAAGTTCGACTTGCCCAATTTGAATTGAGAAGTGTCACCAGAAATAATTCATTTGATTAAATTAGCAACTTTATATCAACATTATTATGTTCTCATTCTATATAGCCAATTAAAAGGTTTTTATAGACGCTTTTGGACGAAATCCATTATACATTTCGATAACGTAAGTTTAGAGGCTATAAATTCGACTTCCCCAATTTTGAATTCAAAAGTGGCACCAAATATAATTTATTTGATCGTATTAGCAATTTTTTACCCAATTTTTTACGTTTTCATTATTTATAACTAACAAACAGGTTTTTCTAGACGCTTTTGGATGAAATTATTTGTATATTTCTCTTTAAAAGTAACATAAGTTTAGATGCAATAAAGTTTGACTTGCCCAATTTGAATTGAGAAGTGTCACCAGAAATAATTCATTTTATTAAATTAGCAACTTTATATCAACATTATTATGTTCTCATTCTATATAGCCAATTAAAAGGTTTTTATAGACACTTTTGGACGAAATCCATTATACATTTCGATAATGTAAGTTTAGAGGCTATAAATTCGACTTCTCCAATTTTGAATTCAAAAGTGGCACCATATATAACTTATTTGATTACATTAGCAACGTTTTATCAACTTTATTACGTTTTCATTATTTATAACTAACAAACAGGTTTTTCTAGATGCTTTTGGATGAAATTATTTGTATATTTCTCTTTAATAATAACATAAGTTTAGATGCAATAAAGTTCGACTTGCCCAATTTGAATTGAGAAGTGTCACCAGAAATAATTCATTTGATTAAATTAGCAACTTTATATCAACATTATTATGTTCTCATTCTATATAGCCAATTAAAAGGTTTTTCTAGACGCTTTTGGACGAAATTCATTATACATTTCGATAACGTAAGTTTAGAGGCAATAAATTAGACTTCCCCAATTTTGAATTCAAAAGTGGCACCAAATATAACTTATTTGATTATATTAGCAACTTTTTATCAACTTTATTACGTTTTCATTATTTATAATTAACAAAAAGGTTTTTCTAGACGCTTTTGGATGAAATTATTTGTATATTTCTCTTTAAAAATAACATAAGTTTAGATGCAATAAAGCTCGACTTGCCCAAATTGAATTGAGAAGTGTCACCAGAAACAATTCTTTTGGTTAAATTAGCAACTTTATATCAACATTATTATGTTCTCATTCTATATAGCCAATTAAAAGGTTTTTATAGACGCTTTTGGACGAAATTCATTATACATTTCGATAACGTAAGTTTAGAGGCTATAAATTCGACTTCCCCAATTTTGAATTCAAAAGTGGCACCAAATATAATTTATTTGATTGTATTAGCAACTTTTTATCAAATTTTTTACGTTTTCATTATTTATAACTGACAAACAGGTTTTTCTAGACGCTTTTGGATGAAATTATTTGTATATTTCTCTTTAATAATAGCATAAGTTTAGATGCAATAAAGTTCGACTTGCCCAATTTGAATTGAGAAGTGTCACCAGAAATAATTCATTTGATTAAATTAGCAACTTTATATCAACATTATTATGTTCTCATTCTATATAGCCAATTAAAAGGTTTTTATAGACGTTTTTGGACGAAATCCATTATACATTTCGATAACGTAAGTTTAGAGGCTATAAATTCGACTTCCCCAATTTTGAATTCAAAAGTGGCACCAAATATAATTTATTTGATCGTATTAGCAATTTTTTACCCAATTTTTTACGTTTTCATTATTTATAACTAACAAACAGGTTTTTCTAGACGCTTTTGGATGAAATTATTTGTATATTTCTCTTTAAAAATAACATAAGTTTAGATGCAATAAAGTTCGACTTGCCCAATTTGAATTGAGAAGTGTCACCAGAAATAATTCATTTTATTAAATTAGCAACTTTATATCAACATTATTATGTTCTCATTCTATATAGCCAATTAAAAGGTTTTTATAGACGCTTTTGGACGAAATCCATTATATATTTCGATAACGTAAGTTTAGAGGCTATAAATTCGACTTCTCCAATTCTGAATTCAAAAGTGGCACCAAATATAATTTATTTGATTACATTAGCAACTTTTTATCAACTTTATTACGGTATCATTATTTATAACTAACAAACAGGTTTTTCTAGACGCTTTTGGATGAAATTATTTGTATATTTCTCTTTAATAATAACATAAGTTTAGATGCAATAAAGTTCGACTTGCCCAATTTGAATTGAGAAGTGTCACCAGAAATAATTCATTTGATTAAATTAGCAACTTTATATCAACATTATTATGTTCTCATTCTATATAGCCAATTAAAAGGTTTTTCTAGACGCTTTTGGACGAAATTCATTATACATTTCGATAACGTAAGTTTAGAGGCAATAAATTAGACTTCCCCAATTTTGAATTCAAAAGTGGCACCAAATATAACTTATTTGATTATATTAGCAACTTTTTATCAACTTTATTACGTTTTCATTATTTATAACTAACAAACAGGTTTTTCTAGACGCTTTTGGATGAAATTATTTGTATATTTCTCTTTAAAAATAACATAAGTTTAGATGCAATAAAGTTCGACTTGCCCAATTTGAATTGAGAAGTGTCACCAGAAATAATTCATTTGATTAAATTAGCAACTTTATATCAACATTATTATGTTCTCATTCTATATAGCCAATTAAAAGGTTTTTCTAGACGCTTTTGGACAAAATTCATTATACATTTCGATAACGTAAGTTTAGAGGCAATAAATTAGACTTCCCCAATTTTGAATTCAAAAGTGGCACCAAATATAACTTATTTGATTACATTAGCAACTTTTTATCAACTTTATTACGTTTGCATTATTTATAACTAACAAACAGGTTTTTCTAGACGCTTTTGGATGAAATTATTTGTATATTTCTCTTTAAAAATAACATAAGTTTAGATGCAATAAGGTTCGACTTGCCCAATTTGAATTGAGAAGTGTCAACGGAAATAATTCATTTGATTAAATTAACAACTTTATATCAACATTATTATGTTCTCATTCTATATAGCCAATTAAAAGGTTTTTCTAGACGCTTTTGGACGAAATTCATTATACATTTCGATAACGTAAGTTTAGAGGCAATAAATTAGACTTCCCCAATTTTGAATTCAAAAGTGGCACCAAATATAACTTATTTGATTATATTAGCAACTTTTTATCAACTTTATTACGTTTTCATTATTTATAATTAACAAAAAGGTTTTTCTAGACGCTTTTGGATGAAATTATTTGTATATTTCTCTTTAATAATAACATAAGTTTAGATGTAATAAAGTTCAACTTGCCCAATTTGAATTGAGAAGTGTCACCAGAAATAATTCATTTGATTAAATTAGCAATTTTATATCAACATTATTATGTTCTCATTCTATATAGCCAATTAAAAGGTTTTTATAGACGCTTTTGGACGAAATCCGTTATAAATTTCGATAACGTAAGTTTAGAGGCTATAAATTCGACTTCCCCAATTTTGAATTCAAAATTGGCACCAAATATAATTTATTTGATTGAATTTGCAATTTTTTACCCAATTTTTTACGTTTTCATTATTTATAACTAACAAACAGGTTTTTCTAGACGCTTTTGGATGAAATTATTTGTATATTTCTCTTTAAAAATAACATAAGTTTAGATGCAATAAAGTTCGACTTGCCCAATTTGAATTGAGAAGTGTCACCAGAAATAATTCATTTGATTAAATTAGCAACTTTATATCAACATTATTATGTTCTCATTCTATATAGCCAATTAAAAGGTTTTTATAGACGCTTTTGGACGAAATTCATTATACATTTCGATAACGTAAGTTTAGAGGCTATAAATTCAACTTCCCCAATTTTGAATTCAAAAGTGGCACCAAATATAATTTATTTGATTGTATTAGCAACTTTTTATCAAATTTTTTACGTTTTCATTATTTATAACTAACAAACAGGTTTTTCTAGACGCTTTTGGATGAAATTATTTGTATATTTCTCTTTAATAACAACATAAGTTTAGATGCAATAAAGTTCGACTTGCCCAATTTGAATTGAGAAGTGTCACCAGAAATAATTCATTTGATTAAATTAGCAACTTTATATCAACATTATTATGTTCTCATTCTATATAGCCAATTAAAAGGTTTTTCTAGACGCTTTTGGACGAAATTCATTATACATTTCGATAACGTAAGTTTAGAGGCAATAAATTAGACTTCCCCAATTTTGAATTCAAAAGTGGCACCAAATATAACTTATTTGATTATATTAGCAACTTTTTATCAACTTTATTACGTTTTCATTATTTATAATTAACAAAAAGGTTTTTCTAGACGCTTTTGGATGAAATTATTTGTATATTTCTCTTTAATAATAACATAAGTTTAGATGCAATAGAGTTCGACGTGCCCAATTTGAATTGAGAAGTGTCACCAGAAATAATTCATTTGATTAAATTAGCAACTTTATATCAACATTATTATGTTCTCATTCTATATAGCCAATTAAAAGGTTTTTATAGACGCTTTTGGACGAAATCCATTATAAATTTCGATAACGTAAGTTTAGAGGCTATAAATTCGACTTCCCCAATTTTGAATTCAAAATTGGCACCAAATATAATTCATTTGATTGAATTTGCAATTTTTTACCCAATTTTTTACGTTTTCATTATTTATAACTAACAAACAGGTTTTTCTAGACGCTTTTGGATGAAATTATTTGTATATTTCTCTTTAAAAATAACATAAGTTTAGATGCAATAAAGCTCGACTTGCCCAATTTGAATTAAGAAGTGTCACCAGAAATAATTCATTTGATTAAATTAGCAACTTTATATCAACATTATTATGTTCTCATTCTATGTAGCCAATTAAAAGGTTTTTATAGACGCTTTTGGACGAAATTCATTATACATTTCGATAACGTAAGTTTAGAGGCTATAAATTGGACTTCCCCAATTTTGAATTCAAAAGTGGCACCAAATATAATTTATTTGATTGTATTAGCAACTTTTTATCAAATTTTTTACGTTTTCATTATTTATAACTAACAAACAGGTTTTTCTAGACGCTTTTGGATGAAATTATTTGTATATTTCTCTTTAATAACAACATAAGTTTAGATGCAATAAAGTTCGACTTGCCCACTTTGAATTGAGAAGTGTCACCAGAAATAATTCATTTGATTAAATTAGCAACTTTATATCAACATTATTATGTTCTCATTCTATATAGCCAATTAAAAGGTTTTTCTAGACGCTTTTGGACGAAATTCATTATACATTTCGATAACGTAAGTTTAGAGGCAATAAATTAGACTTCCCCAATTTTGAATTCAAAAGTGGCACCAAATATAACTTATTTGATTATATTAGCAACTTTTTATCAACTTTATTACGTTTTCATTATTTATAATTAACAAAAAGGTTTTTCTAGACGCTTTTGGATGAAATTATTTGTATATTTCTCTTTAATAATAACATAAGTTTAGATGCAATAAAGTTCGACTTGCCCAATTTGAATTGAGAAGTGTCACCAGAAATAATTCATTTGATTAAATTAGCAACTTTATATCAACATTATTATGTTCTCATTCTATATAGCCAATTAAAAGGTTTTTATAGACGCTTTTGGACGAAATCCATTATAAATTTCGATAACGTAAGTTTAGAGGCTATAAATTCGACTTCCCCAATTTTGAATTCAAAATTGGCACCAAATATAATTTATTTGATTGAATTTGCAATTTTTTACCCAATTTTTTACGTTTTCATTATTTATAACTAACAAACAGGTTTTTCTAGACGCTTTTGGATGAAATTATTTGTATATTTCTCTTTAAAAATAACATAAGTTTAGATGCAATAAAGTTCGACTTGCCCAATTTGAATTGAGAAGTGTCACCAGAAATAATTCATTTGATTAAATTAGCAACTTTATATCAACATTATTATGTTCTCATTCTATATAGCCAATTAAAAGGTTTTTATAGACGCTTTTGGACGAAATTCATTATACATTTCGATAACGTAAGTTTAGAGGCTATAAATTCGACTTCCCCAATTTTGAATTCAAAAGTGGCACCAAATATAATTTATTTGATTGTATTAGCAACTTTTTATCAAATTTTTTACGTTTTCATTATTTATAACTAACAAACAGGTTTTTCTAGACGCTTTTGGATGAAATTATTTGTATATTTCTCTTTAATAATAACATAAGTTTAGATGCAATAAAGTTCGACTTGCCCAATTTGAATTGAGAAGTGTCACCAGAAATAATTCATTTGATTAAATTAGCAACTTTATATCAACATTATTATGTTCTCATTCTATATAGCCAATTAAAAGGTTTTTATAGACGCTTTTGGACGAAATCCATTATACATTTTGATAACGTAAGTTTAGAGGCTATAAATTCGACTTCCCCAATTTTGAATTCAAAAGTGGCACCAAATATAATTTATTTGATTGTATTTGCAATTTTTTACCCAATTTTTTACGTTTTCATAATTTATAACTAACAAACAGGTATTTCTAGACGCTTTTGGATGAAATTGTTTGTATATTTCTCTTTAAAAATAACATAAGTTTAGATGCAATAAAGTTCGACTTGCCCAATTTGAATTGAGAAGTGTCACCAGAAATAATTCATTTGATTAAATTAGCAACTTTATATCAACATTATTATGTTCTCATTCTATATAGCCAATTAAAAGGTTTTTCTAGACGCTTTTGGACGAAATCCATTATACATTTCGATAATGTAAGTTTAGAGGCTATAAATTCGACTTCTCCAATTTTGAATTCAAAAGTGGCACCAAATATAACTTATTTGATTACATTAGCAACTTTTTATCAACTTTATTACGTTTTCATTATTTATAACTAACAAACAGGTTTTTCTAGACGCTTTTGGATGAAATTATTTGTATATTTCTCTTTAAAAATAACATAAGTTTAGATGCAATAAGGTTCGACTTGCCCAATTTGAATTGAGAAGTGTCAACGGAAATAATTCATTTGATTAAATTAGCAACTTTATATCAACATTATTATGTGCTCATTCTATATAGCCAATTAAAAGGTTTTTCTAGACGCTTTTGGACGAAATTCATTATACATTTCGATAATGTAAGTTTAGAGGCTATAAATTCGACTTCTCCAATTTTGAATTCAAAAGTGGCACCAAATATAACTTATTTGATTACATTAGCAACGTTTTATCAACTTTATTACGTTTTCATTATTTATAACTAACAAACAGGTTTTTCTAGATGCTTTTGGATGAAATTATTTGTATATTTCTCTTTAATAATAACATAAGTTTAGATGCAATAAAGTTCGACTTGCCCAATTTGAATTGAGAAATGTCACCAGAAATAATTCATTTGATTAAATTAGCAACTTTATATCAACATTATTATGTTCTCATTCTATATAGCCAATTAAAAGGTTTTTCTAGACGCTTTTGGACGAAATTCATTATACATTTCGATAACGTAAGTTTAGAGGCAATAAATTAGACTTCCCCAATTTTGAATTCAAAAGTGGCACCAAATATAACTTATTTGATTATATTAGCAACTTTTTATCAACTTTATTACGTTTTCATTATTTATAATTAACAAAAAGGTTTTCCTAGACGCTTTTGGATGAAATTATTTGTATATTTCTCTTTAAAAATAACATAAGTTTAGATGCAATAAAGCTCGACTTGCCCAATTTGAATTGAGAAGTGTCACCAGAAATAATTCATTTGATTAAATTAGCAACTTTATATCAACATTATTATGTTCTCATTCTATATAGCCAATTAAAAGGTTTTTATAGTTGCTTTTGGACGAAATTCATTATACATTTCGATAACGTAAGTTTAGAGGCTATAAATTCGACTTCCCCAATTTTGAATTCAAAAGTGGCACCAAATATAATTTATTTGATTGTATTAGCAACTTTTTATCAAATTTTTTACGTTTTCATTATTTATAACTAACAAATAGGTTTTTCTAGACGCTTTTGGATGAAATTATTTGTATATTTCTCTTTAATAATAACATAAGTTTAGATGCAATAAAGTTCGACTTGCCCAATTTGAATTGAGAAGTGTCACCAGAAATAATTCATTTGATTAAATTAGCAACTTTATATCAACATTATTATGTTCTCATTCTATATAGCCAATTAAAAGGTTTTTATAGACGCTTTTGGACGAAATCCATTATAAATTTCGATAACGTAAGTTTAGAGGCTATAAATTCGACTTCCCCAATTTTGAATTCAAAATTGGCACCAAATATAATTTATTTGATTGAATTTGCAATTTTTTACCCAATTTTTTACGTTTTCATTATTTATAACTAACAAACAGGTTTTTCTAGACGCTTTTGGATGAAATTATTTGTATATTTCTCTTTAAAAATAACATAAGTTTAGATGCAATAAAGTTCGACTTGCCCAATTTGAATTGAGAAGTGTCACCAGAAATAATTCATTTGATTAAATTAGCAACTTTATATCAACATTATTATGTTCTCATTCTATATAGCCAATTAAAAGGTTTTTATAGACGCTTTTGGACGAAATTCATTATACATTTCGATAACGTAAGTTTAGAGGCTATAAATTCGACTTCCCCAATTTTGAATTCAAAAGTGGCACCAAATATAATTTATTTGATTGTATTAGCAACTTTTTATCAAATTTTTTACGTTTTCATTATTTATAACTAACAAACAGGTTTTTCTAGACGCTTTTGGATGAAATTATTTGTATATTTCTCTTTAATAATAACATAAGTTTAGATGCAATAAAGTTCGACTTGCCCAATTTGAATTGAGAAGTGTCACCAGAAATAATTCATTTGAGTAAATTAGCAACTTTATATCAACATTATTATGTTCTCATTCTATATAGCCAATTAAAAGGTTTTTATAGACGCTTTTGGACGAAATCCATTATACATTTCGATAACGTAAGTTTAGAGGCTATAAATTCGACTTCCCCAATTTTGAATTCAAAAGTGGCACCAAATATAATTTATTTGATTGTATTTGCAATTTTTTACCCAATTTTTTACGTTTTCATAATTTATAACTAACAAACAGGTATTTCTAGACGCTTTTGGATGAAATTATTTGTATATTTCTCTTTAAAAATAACATAAGTTTAGATGCAATAAAGTTCGACTTGCCCAATTTGAATTGAGAAGTGTCACCAGAAATAATTCATTTGATTAAATTAGCAACTTTATATCAACATTATTATGTTCTCATTCTATATAGCCAATTAAAAGGTTTTTCTAGACGCTTTTGGACGAAATCCATTATACATTTCGATAATGTAAGTTTAGAGGCTATAAATTCGACTTCTCCAATTTTGAATTCAAAAGTGGCACCAAATATAACTTATTTGATTACATTAGCAACTTTTTATCAACTTTATTACGTTTTCATTATTTATAACTAACAAACAGGTTTTTCTAGACGCTTTTGGATGAAATTATTTGTATATTTCTCTTTAAAAATAACATAAGTTTAGATGCAATAAGGTTCGACTTGCCCAATTTGAATTGAGAAGTGTCAACGGAAATAATTCATTTGATTAAATTAGCAACTTTATATCAACATTATTATGTTCTCATTCTATATAGCCAATTAAAAGGTTTTTCTAGACGCTTTTGGACGAAATTCATTATACATTTCGATAATGTAAGTTTAGAGGCTATAAATTCGACTTCTCCAATTTTGAATTCAAAAGTGGCACCAAATATAACTTATTTGATTACATTAGCAACGTTTTATCAACTTTATTACGTTTTCATTATTTATAACTAACAAACAGGTTTTTCTAGATGCTTTTGGATGAAATTATTTGTATATTTCTCTTTAATAATAACATAAGTTTAGATGCAATAAAGTTCGACTTGCCCAATTTGAATTGAGAAATGTCACCAGAAATAATTAATTTGATTAAATTAGCAACTTTATATCAACATTATTATGTTCTCATTCTATATAGCCAATTAAAAGGTTTTTCTAGACGCTTTTGGACGAAATTCATTATACATTTCGATAACGTAAGTTTAGAGGCAATAAATTAGACTTCCCCAATTTTGAATTCAAAAGTGGCACCAAATATAACTTATTTGATTATATTAGCAACTTTTTATCAACTTTATTACGTTTTCATTATTTATAATTAACAAAAAGGTTTTTCTAGACGCTTTTGGATGAAATTATTTGTATATTTCTCTTTAAAAATAACATAAGTTTAGATGCAATAAAGCTCGACTTGCCCAATTTGAATTGAGAAGTGTCACCAGAAATAATTCATTTGATTAAATTAGCAACTTTATATCAACATTATTATGTTCTCATTCTATATAGCCAATTAAAAGGTTTTTATAGTTGCTTTTGGACGAAATTCATTATACATTTCGATAACGTAAGTTTAGAGGCTATAAATTCGACTTCCCCAATTTTGAATTCAAAAGTGGCACCAAATATAATTTATTTGATTGTATTAGCAACTTTTTATCAAATTTTTTACGTTTTCATTATTTATAACTAACAAATAGGTTTTTCTAGACGCTTTTGGATGAAATTATTTGTATATTTCTCTTTAATAATAACATAAGTTTAGATGCAATAAAGTTCGACTTGCCCAATTTGAATTGAGAAGTGTCACCAGAAATAATTCATTTGATTAAATTAGCAACTTTATATCAACATTATTATGTTCTCATTCTATATAGCCAATTAAAAGGTTTTTATAGACGCTTTTGGACGAAATTCATTATACATTTCGATAACGTAAGTTTAGAGGCTATAAATTCAACTTCCCCAATTTTGAATTCAAAAGTGGCACCAAATATAATTTATTTGATTGTATTAGCAACTTTTTATCAAATTTTTTACGTTTTCATTATTTATAACTAACAAACAGGTTTTTCTTGACGCTTTTGGATGAAATTATTTGTATATTTCTCTTTAATAACAACATAAGTTTAGATGCAATAAAGTTCGACTTGCCCAATTTGAATTGAGAAGTGTCACCAGAAATAATTCATTTGATTAAATTAGCAACTTTATATCAACATTATTATGTTCTCATTTTATATAGCCAATTAAAAGGTTTTTCTAGACGCTTTTGGACGAAATTCATTATACATTTCGATAACGTAAGTTTAGAGGCAATAAATTAGACTTCCCCAATTTTGAATTCAAAAGTGGCACCAAATATAACTTATTTGATTATATTAGCAACTTTTTATCAACTTTATTACGTTTTCATTATTTATAATTAACAAAAAGGTTTTTCTAGACGCTTTTGGATGAAATTATTTGTATATTTCTCTTTAATAATAACATAAGTTTAGATGCAATAAAGTTCGACTTGCCCAATTTGAATTGAGAAGTGTCACCAGAAATAATTCATTTGATTAAATTAGCAACTTTATATCAACATTATTATGTTCTCATTCTATATAGCCAATTAAAAGGTTTTTATAGACGCTTTTGGACGAAATCCATTATAAATTTCGATAACGTAAGTTTAGAGGCTATAAATTCGACTTCCCCAATTTTGAATTCAAAATTGGCACCAAATATAATTCATTTGATTGAATTTGCAATTTTTTACCCAATTTTTTACGTTTTCATTATTTATAACTAACAATCAGGTTTTTCTAGACGCTTTTGGATGAAATTATTTGTATATTTCTCTTTAAAAATAACATAAGTTTAGATGCAATAAAGTTCGACTTGCCCAATTTGAATTGAGAAGTGTCACCAGAAATAATTCATTTGATTAAATTAGCAACTTTATATCAACATTATTATGTTCTCATTCTATGTAGCCAATTAAAAGGTTTTTATAGACGCTTTTGGACGAAATTCATTATACATTTCGATAACGTAAGTTTAGAGGCTATAAATTGGACTTCCCCAATTTTGAATTCAAAAGTGGCACCAAATATAATTTATTTGATTGTATTAGCAACTTTTTATCAAATTTTTTACGTTTTCATTATTTATAACTAACAAACAGGTTTTTCTAGACGCTTTTGGATGAAATTATTTGTATATTTCTCTTTAATAACAACATAAGTTTAGATGCAATAAAGTTCGACTTGCCCACTTTGAATTGAGAAGTGTCACCAGAAATAATTCATTTGATTAAATTAGCAACTTTATATCAACATTATTATGTTCTCATTCTATATAGCCAATTAAAAGGTTTTTCTAGACGCTTTTGGACGAAATTCATTATACATTTCGATAACGTAAGTTTAGAGGCAATAAATTAGACTTCCCCAATTTTGAATTCAAAAGTGGCACCAAATATAACTTATTTGATTGTAACAACTCAAATTTTTCAAACAAATTTTTCATTTTTAAAACATAATATTTTCCATTAATACAAGGCATAAATAGTTTAATTATTCGGTCAATACAATTATTCAAACTCCCAAGATCCTAAGACAATCTTCAGTGTGTATCGATCATGCCGGCGTCTTCCCACGGTCCTCGCTAGTACCTGAAATACATACATACACAACAACTGTAAGCATAAATGCTTAGTGAGTTCCCCAATATACACTTACACACATACGCCTTTCCAGGCCATGACCTTCTGGTCCTCATTACAACGCCTTCCGGCCCATAACATAATCGCCTTCCGGCCCATAACATATTGCCTTCCGGCCCACATATCATACATAGTACATATAACACTTAACTTACCACATATAGCATACATATCCATATCACACTTAACTTACCACTTATAGCATACATATCCATATAACACTTGACTTACCACTTATAGCATATAAACATAATACATAACATACTTGATCTTCCGGTCACACAGTCAAACCCTTCCGGGTGGAGTATAGTGAGAAGACTCACCTCGTAAGTGCTGAAAGCTAGCAACTCCTGAAATCACTCGCGCACAAACCAACGAGCTACAATCCTCCTATAACATTACATAACTCATTAACACTCATATCAGCTAAGTGTGACTATCCCTAAGAAGTCAGACTTAGGTCAACTCTGGTCAACGGTCAACGGTCAACTCGACTGGACTCGGCGAGTACCATGGCGACTCGGCGAGTCTAGTCGTCCTCACAGATTCCTGAATATTCCCTTTCCACTCGTCGAGTATACCTCTCGACTCGACGAGGTCCTCGTGGAAGAATCGCGGGGCCACCCCGACTCCACTCGCCGAGTCTGATGAACAACTCGGCGAGTCCCTGCACATCTTCAAGCTACTCGCCGAGTCTGAAGAACAACTCGGCGAGTCCATGCCATGCAGACGAGTAACTGCTTCCTGGGATAGGTCTCGTCCCGAAGTACACATGCATGGGACCTTCTGGACCTCTAAAGGTCCTAATACAAGACTATAATCGTGGGGTAACAAGGCATTACTTCATCAAATCACTAAATGGGTTCTATAAACCCTAATTTCATAAATACATCAAAATAACAGAGCAAACACGAATTCTTACCTGGATGATGTGTTCTCTGTATTCCCAACCTCAGAATGTGACCCCCTTGCTGCTCTTTTAGCCAATCCTCCCTCTTCCTTGCACACCCACTCTTCTATAACCAACAATGGCTTAAGATCCTTGCTCCTGCTGCACTTAATCGATTTAGGGTTCTTCTCAGAAGGCAAAAACGAACAATGACGGCCAATGAACCCCTTTTATACGTCCCAACCCTGAACGGTTAGGGTTTCTGCTGAACAGCGTCGACTCGCCGAGTCCATATCTGGACTCGTCGAGTCCAGTCGCGGACCCGCGACCAAGTCCGCGATCCTACTCGGCGAGTCTAGGCTCCAACTCGCCGAGTCCCCTTTTAAATCACCCCAAAAACATAATTTTAATAATACCTGAGATTCCGGGCTATTACAATTCTCCCCCACTTGGATTAGACTTCGCCCTCGAAGTCTCATTCTGCAAATAGTTCCGGATGCTGCTCCCGCATTTCGTGCTCCGGTTCCCAAGTCATTTCTGATCCCTTACGGTGTTGCCATTGAACCAACACCAGAGGTACTTCCTTGTTCCTCAGAACCTTGATCTTCCGATCCCTGATAGCCACTGGTCTCTCCGCATAATTCAGGCTCGCATCCACCTGAATATCCTCCAATGGAACCACTGCCGACTCATCGGCTATGCACTTCCTCAACTGCGACACATGAAAAGTGTCATGGATCTGACCCAACTCCGCTGGCAACTCCAACCGGTAGGCTACCCGACCTATCCTTGCAATCACACGAAATGGCCCAATATACCGGGGCCCCAACTTGCCTCTCTTCCTGAACCGAATCACTCCTTTCCAAGGAGAGACCTTCAGGAGAACGAAGTCGCCGACTTGAAATTCAAGCTCGGATCGGCGCCTGTCTGCATAACTCTTCTGTCGGCTCTGGGCAGTCAATAGTCTTTGTCTCACTTGTTGAATCTGTCCTGTCGTCTGGAGCACGATCTCCGTGCTGCCCATCACTCTCTGTCCCACCTCTCCCTAGCAAATGGGAGTCCGACACCTCCTACCATACAACAGCTCGAAAGGCGGCATACCAATGCTCGAGTGATGGCTGTTGTTGTAGGAAAACTCCGCCAATGGTAAATACGCATCCCAACTACCCCCGAAGTCTAACACACACGCTCGGAGCATGTCCTCCAGTGTCTGAATTGTACGCTCGCTCTGACCGTCTGTCTGGGGATGGTATGCGGTACTAAAATGCAATTTAGTACCCAGCTCCTCATGGAATTTCTTCCAGAATCTGGAAGTAAAGCGCACATCACGGTCTGACACAATCGAGATCGGCACCCCGTGCCGAGACACCACCTCTCTCACGTATATCTCCGCCAGTTTCTCCGCCGAAGAACTCTCACTGATGGCGAGGAAGTGTGCACTTTTTGTCAACCTATCCACGATCACCCAAATTGCGTCAACTCCCCTAGCAGTCCTCGGCAATTTGGTGATAAAATCCATAGTAATCTGTTCCCACTTCCACTCGGGGATCTCCAATGGCTGTAACTTGCCATGCGGTCTCTGATGCTCAGCCTTAACCCTACGGCAGGTCAAGCACCTCTCGACGAACCATGCCACGTCCCTCTTCATACAGGGCCACCAATATTCCTTCCTTAGATCCAGATACATCTTTGTAGCACCGGGATGGATCGAGAATTTCGATTTGTGAGCCTCTTCCATCAACGTAACACGCGTACCGCCCACGAACGGCACCCAAATCCGACCCCGAAACGTCATAAGGCCTCGACCATCCTTGACAAACTCTGAGACTAACCCCACAACCCGCTCCTTCTTCTGCATTTCTGGTCGCACAGCCTCAGCCTGTGCCCTACGAATATCGTCCAACACAGGAGTCATCACGGTCAGTCTCAAGCACACATCTCGCAATGGAGTGCTCTCCACCCTGCGGCTCAATGCATCGGCTACCACATTAGCCTTGCCTGGGTGGTACAGGACCTCACAATCATAATCCTTGACCACATCCAACCACCTCCTCTGACGCATATTTAGGTTGGGTTGGTCCATCAAATACTTCAAACTCTTATGGTCCGTGTATATCGTACATCGAACCCCATACAAGTAGTGGCGCCAAATCTTGAGAGCGAACACTACTGCCCCCAGTTCTAAGTCATGCGTGGGATATCTCGCCTCATGAGGCTTCAGCTGCCTCGATGCATAAGCTATCACATGACCCCTCTGCATCAACACTGCACCCAATTCCGAAATCGATGCGTCGCAATATACCACGAAATCTTCCATCCCTTCTGGGAGAGCTAATACCGGGGCTTCGCACAATCTCTGGCGAAGTGTCTCAAAGGAGATCTGCTGCTCGGGCCCCCATGAGAACGTAACACCCTTCCGGGTCAATCTGGTGAGTGGCACTGCGATCTTGGAGAAATCCTTGATAAATCTCCGATAATACCCTGCCAACCCAAGGAAACTTCTGATTTCAGAGGGTGACTTCGGCACCTCCCAACTCATCACCGCCTCAACCTTGGCCGGGTCGACCAATATCCCTTTTTGATTAACCACATGTCCTAGAAACTGGACCTCCCGCAACCAGAATTCACATTTGGAGAACTTTGCATAAAGTTTCTCCGACCTCAATACCTCAAGGACCTCCCTCAAATGCTCCTCATGCTGCTCTCTCGATCTCGAATACACCAGAATGTCGTCTATAAATACGATCACCGACCGATCCAACATCGGTCTGCATACCCTGTTCATGAGATCCATGAACACAGCCGGGGCATTGGTGAGTCCAAAAGGCATCACCACAAACTCATAATGCCCATATCGCGTCCTAAACGCTGTCTTCTGAACATCCTCATCCCGTACTCTCACCTGATGGTAACCCGACCTCAGATCGATCTTGGAAAACCAAGATGCTCCCTGCAACTGATCGAATAAATCATCGATTCTCGGCAACGGGTAACGGTTCTTGACCGTTAGCTTGTTCAACTCCCGGTAATCAATGCACATCCGGTGTGAACCATCCTTCTTCTTGACGAACAAAATAGGTGCTCCCCATGGCGAGCTGCTCGGCCGAATGAATCCCTTTCCCAGCAACTCCTGGAGTTGCGAAGACAACTCTTGCATCTCTGGAGGTGCAAGACGATAGGGCACTTTAGCAATAGGCGCTGCCCCCGGCACCAGATCAATACTAAACTCCACTTGCCTCACCGGCGGTACTCCCGGCAACTCCTCGGGAAAGACATCTGAAAATTCGCGCACCACCGGAACTTCCTCGACTGACTTCGGTTTCTCGGAAACCTCCCGCGTATCCATCACATACGCCACAAAACCTTTACAGCCCTGCTGTAGACACTGCCTCGCCCTAGCGGCCGAACAAAAAGCTGATCCCGAACGGGTACCCTCGCCGTACACCGAAAGAACTCCACCTCTAGGGTCTCGTATAGTCACCAACTGACGCTCACAGTCGATGACAGCGCCGAACTGGCTCAGCCAGTCCATGCCCACGATGACACAGACATCCCCCATCGCGATAGGAATCAGATCAATCGGGAATCCAACCCCGAAAATCTCTAGTACACATCCCCGAAGAACCTCCGTAGCACAAATCACCTTCTCGTCAGCTATAGAGACTCTTAAAGGTCGACTCAACGACTCACGACTAACGCCAATATGCTGACTAAAGGCTAAGGACACAAAGGACCTACTCGCACCCGAGTCAAATAACACTAAGGCAGGCACAGAGTTCACAAGGAAAGTACCTACGCGCATAATAATATAAGCATAACATATCGACATTAAAGTAAATACATGAATTACAACATACCTGCCACAACATCGGGCGCAGTGCGGACCTCCTCCGCAGTCAGCTGAAAGGCTCTCCCACGAGCCCTCGGGGCCTCGACCTTCACCGGTCGAGTCTCAGTAGTCCTGGCAACAGGTGCAGATCCCTGACGAAGCTGAGGGCACTCGGCCTTCCGATGGCCGGTCTGGTTGCAATGAAAGCAAACCATAAATCCCTTGGGACACTCCCTAGCAATGTGTCCCTCCTTGCCACACTTGTAGCAAGCACCGGCTCGACACGCCCCATCATGACCCTTACCGCACTTTACGCAAGTGCGGTTCTTCGAACCTCCCGTCCTCGAATCGGCGGACTTGATCCGCTTGGCTGCCGGCTGAGACTGAGCCGGTCGCCGGTCTGCCTGCTGAGACTCGGCCTCCTCCCTGGCCTGAGTCTCTAACTCGATCTCACGCTTCCTGGCATTCGCCTGAAGCTCAGTAAAAGTATGGTAAGTGGAATTTGACACAAACTCCCGGATCTCCCTCCTCAGAACGCCCAAGTACCGGCTCATCCGAGCCTGCTCTGTGGCCACTAGCTTGGGGCAAAACATCGCCCTCTCGTGGAACTTCCGCGTGATCGCCGCCACCGAATCAGTACCCTGCTTGAGGGCTAAGAACTCCTGAACCAATCGTTCCCGCTCCACCGGGGGAACATACTCATCCCTGAACATGGTAGTGAACCCCTCCCATGTCACTGCCGCAGTCTCTGCTAAAGTGAAGTTCGCCGTCACGAACTTCCACCAGTCCTTGGCTCCCAGACGGAGCTGGTTCAAAGCGAACCGTACCCTCAGGTGCTCCGGGCATGAACAAGTGTAGAAGCACCCCTCTATATCTGCGATCCACCTCATCGCAGCAATCGGATCCTGCGTCCCATCGAACTCTGGTGGCTTCGTGTTGCTGAACTCTCGGAACAGCAATGAATCACCCCCCTGTGGCCTAGCAGCGGCCACAGCTGCGGTAGCTGCAGCGGTTGCAGCCTCAGTCAATGCGGCGTACCGCTCGTCAAACGTCTCCATAAGGGTGGTCTTGATAGACCCAAACATCTCCGGGATCTCAGCCCGGATCGCCGCCGCCACCTCCTCCTGAATCATCTGACGAATAGCCTCGTCACTCACACCGCTCGTACTCGCCCCGTGCCGCGGTCTAACCATGATATCTCTGAAATACAACATAAAACTATCAGAGATTCTACCGAGTATAATCGTACTCGACACGCAACCCTACTCAGTCCCAGATATCCAGGGATTCTTACTTGGGCCTCCCACTGACCCGGTGTCCTCGGTAGTACGGGCCCAATACTACCGACCACACCGCATCAATGTTCATCCCAAGTCCTCCTCCCCAAACTCCAGATAGTGAGTACTCTACTTCTGATACGCTCTATCTACCCGCATACTAGCAAAGCATCACATATAGGCAACTTCCCTAGACTAAGGCATCACAAATCAGGCCACTCTAGTCCTATCATGAATACCTAGTCTTCTAGCATGCATAACAATTCATATCATATAATATTGTAAGGTATTTTGGGGATCTTTTACCGTTCGGGCGCTGACTGATCGTACACACTGCTTCTTTCTTGCTTACCACAAAACCATTTACAAAAGTTTATGCCTTTATTTGAAAAGTTTCCTCAAATCCTCGGTTTGAGTTCAGTTACCCCCGAAGGTGCACCCGAATCCCTCAAACCAAGGCTCTGATACCAATTGTAACAACTCAAATTTTTCAAACAAATTTTTCATTTTTAAAACATAATATTTTCCATTAATACAAGGCATAAATAGTTTAATTATTCGGTCAATACAATTATTCAAACTCCCAAGATCCTAAGACAATCTTCAGTGTGTATCGATCATGCCGGCGTCTTCCCACGGTCCTCGCTAGTACCTGAAATACATACATACACAACAACTGTAAGCATAAATGCTTAGTGAGTTCCCCAATATACACTTACACACATACGCCTTTCCAGGCCATGACCTTCTGGTCCTCATTACAACGCCTTCCGGCCCATAACATAATCGCCTTCCGGCCCATAACATATTGCCTTCCGGCCCACATATCATACATAGTACATATAACACTTAACTTACCACATATAGCATACATATCCATATCACACTTAACTTACCACTTATAGCATACATATCCATATAACACTTGACTTACCACTTATAGCATATAAACATAATACATAACATACTTGATCTTCCGGTCACACAGTCAAACCCTTCCGGGTGGAGTATAGTGAGAAGACTCACCTCGTAAGTGCTAAAAGCTAGCAACTCCTGAAATCACTCGCGCACAAACCAACGAGCTACAATCCTCCTATAACATTACATAACTCATTAACACTCATATCAGCTAAGTGTGACTATCCCTAAGAAGTCAGACTTAGGTCAACTCTGGTCAACGGTCAACGGTCAACTCGACTGGACTCGGCGAGTACCATGGCGACTCGGCGAGTCTAGTCGTCCTCACAGATTCCTGAATATTCCCTTTCCACTCGTCGAGTATACCTCTCGACTCGACGAGGTCCTCGTGGAAGAATCGCGGGGCCACCCCGACTCCACTCGCCGAGTCTGATGAACAACTCGGCGAGTCCCTGCACATCTTCAAGCTACTCGCCGAGTCTGAAGAACAACTCGGCGAGTCCATGCCATGCAGACGAGTAACTGCTTCCTGGGATAGGTCTCGTCCCGAAGTACACATGCATGGGACCTTCTGGACCTCTAAAGGTCCTAATACAAGACTATAATCGTGGGGTAACAAGGCATTACTTCATCAAATCACTAAATGGGTTCTATAAACCCTAATTTCATAAATACATCAAAATAACAGAGCAAACACGAATTCTTACCTGGATGATGTGTTCTCTGTATTCCCAACCTCAGAATGTGACCCCCTTGCTGCTCTTTTAGCCAATCCTCCCTCTTCCTTGCACACCCACTCTTCTATAACCAACAATGGCTTAAGATCCTTGCTCCTGCTGCACTTAATCGATTTAGGGTTCTTCTCAGAAGGCAAAAACGAACAATGACGGCCAATGAACCCCTTTTATACGTCCCAACCCTGAACGGTTAGGGTTTCTGCTGAACAGCGTCGACTCGCCGAGTCCATATCTGGACTCGTCGAGTCCAGTCGCGGACCCGCGACCAAGTCCGCGATCCTACTCGGCGAGTCTAGGCTCCAACTCGCCGAGTCCCCTTTTAAATCACCCCAAAAACATAATTTTAATAATACCTGAGATTCCGGGCTGTTACATTGATTATATTAGCAACTTTTTATCAACTTTATTACGTTTTCATTATTTATAATTAACAAAAAGGTTTTTCTAGACGCTTTTGGATGAAATTATTTGTATATTTCTCTTTAATAATAACATAAGTTTAGATGCAATAAAGTTCGACTTGCCCAATTTGAATTGAGAAGTGTCACCAGAAATAATTCATTTGATTAAATTAGCAACTTTATATCAACATTATTATGTTCTCATTCTATATAGCCAATTAAAAGGTTTTTATAGACGCTTTTGGACGAAATCCATTATAAATTTCGATAACGTAAGTTTAGAGGCTATAAATTCGACTTTCCCAATTTTGAATTCAAAATTGGCACCAAATATAATTTATTTGATTGAATTTGCAATTTTTTACCCAATTTTTTACGTTTTCATTATTTATAACTAACAAACAGGTTTTTCTAGACGCTTTTGGATGAAATTATTTGTATATTTCTCTTTAAAAATAACATAAGTTTAGATGCAATAAAGTTCGACTTGCCCAATTTGAATTGAGAAGTGTCACCAGAAATAATTCATTTGATTAAATTAGCAACTTTATATCAACATTATTATGTTCTCATTCTATATAGCCAATTAAAAGGTTTTTATAGACGCTTTTGGACGAAATTCATTATACATTTCGATAACGTAAGTTTAGAGGCTATAAATTCGACTTCCACAATTTTGAATTCAAAAGTGGCACCAAATATAATTTATTTGATTGTATTAGCAACTTTTTATCAAATTTTTTACGTTTTCATTATTTATAACTAACAAACAGGTTTTTCTAGACGCTTTTGGATGAAATTATTTGTATATTTCTCTTTAATAATAACATAAGTTTAGATGCAATAAAGTTCGACTTGCCCAATTTGAATTGAGAAGTGTCACCAGAAATAATTCATTTGATTAAATTAGCAACTTTATATCAACATTATTATGTTCTCATTCTATATAGCCAATTAAAATGTTTTTATAGACGCTTTTGGACGAAATCCATTATACATTTCGATAACGTAAGTTTAGAGGCTATAAATTCGACTTCCCCAATTTTGAATTCCAAAGTGGCACCAAATATAATTTATTTGATCGTATTAGCAATTTTTTACCCAATTTTTTACGTTTTCATTATTTATAACTAACAAACAGGTTTTTCTAGACGCTTTTGGATGAAATTATTTGTATATTTCTCTTTAAAAGTAACATAAGTTTAGATGCAATAAAGTTCGACTTGCCCAATTTGAATTGAGAAGTGTCACCAGAAATAATTCATTTTTTTAAATTAGCAACTTTATATCAACATTATTATGTTCTCATTCTATATAGCCAATTAAAAGGTTTTTCTAGACGCTTTTGGACGAAATCCATTATACATTTCGATAATGTAAGTTTAGAGGCTATAAATTCGACTTCTCCAATTTTGAATTCAAAAGTGGCACCAAATATAACTTATTTGATTACATTAGCAACTTTTTATCAACTTTATTACGTTTTCATTATTTATAACTAACAAACAGGTTTTTCTAGACGCTTTTGGATGAAATTATTTGTATATTTCTCTTTAAAAATAACATAAGTTTAGATGCAATAAGGTTCGACTTGCCCAATTTGAATTGAGAAGTGTCAACGGAAATAATTCATTTGATTAAATTAGCAACTTTATATCAACATTATTATGTTCTCATTCTATATAGGCAATTAAAAGGTTTTTCTAGACGCTTTTGGACGAAATTCATTATACATTTCGATAACGTAAGTTTAGAGGCAATAAATTAGACTTCCCCAATTTTGAATTCAAAAGTGGCACCAAATATAACTTATTTGATTATATTAGCAACTTTTTATCAACTTTATTACGTTTTCATTATTTATAATTAACAAAAAGGTTTTTCTAGACGCTTTTGGATGAAATTATTTGTATATTTCTCTTTAATAATAACATAAGTTTAGATGTAATAAAGTTCGACTTGCCCAATTTGAATTGAGAAGTGTCACCAGAAATAATTCATTTGATTAAATTAGCAACTTTATATCAACATTATTATGTTCTCATTCTATATAGCCAATTAAAAGGTTTTTATAGACGCTTTTGGACGAAATCCATTATACATTTCGATAACGTAAGTTTAGAGGCTATAAATTCGACTTCCCCAATTTTGAATTCAAAAGTGGCACCAAATATAATATATTTGATTGTATTTGCAATTTTTTACCCAATTTTTAACGTTTTCATAATTTATAACTAACAAACAGGTTTTTCTAGACGCTTTTGGATGAAATTATTTGTATATTTCTCTTTAAAAATAACATAAGTTTAGATGCAATAAAGTTCGACTTGCCCAATTTGAATTGAGAAGTGTCACCAGAAATAATTCATTTTATTAAATTAGCAACTTTATATCAACATTATTATGTTCTCATTCTATATAGCCAATTAAAAGGTTTTTATAGACGCTTTTGGACGAAATCCATTATACATTTCGATAATGTAAGTTTAGAGGCTATAACTTCGACTTCTCCAATTTTGAATTCAAAAGTGGCACCAAATATAACTTATTTGATTACATTAGCAACTTTTTATCAACTTTATTACGTTTTCATTATTTATAACTAACAAACAGGTTTTTCTAGACGCTTTTGGATGAAATTATTTGTATATTTCTCTTTAATAATAACATAAGTTTAGATGCAATAAAGTTCGACTTGCCCAATTTGAATTGAGAAGTGTCACCAGAAATAATTCATTTGATTAAATTAGCAACTTTATATCAACATTATTATGTTCTCATTCTATATAGCCAATTAAAAGGTTTTTCTAGACGCTTTTGGACGAAATTCATTATACATTTCGATAACGTAAGTTTAGAGGCAATAAATTAGACTTCCCCAATTTTGAATTCAAAAGTGGCACCAAATATAACTTATTTGATTATATTAGCAACTTTTTATCAACGTTATTATGTTTTCATTATTTATAATTAACAAAAAGGTTTTTTTAGACGCTTTTGGATGAAATTATTTGTATATTTCTCTTTAAAAATAACATAAGTTTAGATGCAATAAAGCTCGACTTGCCCAAATTGAATTGAGAAGTGTCACCAGAAATAATTCATTTGGTTAAATTAGCAACTTTATATCAACATTATTATGTTCTCATTCTATATAGCCAATTAAAAGGTTTTTATAGACGCTTTTGGACGAAATTCATTATACATTTCGATAACGTAAGTTTAGAGGCTATAAATTCGACTTCCCCAATTTTGAATTCAAAAGTGGCACCAAATATAATTTATTTGATTGTATTAGCAACTTTTTATCGAATTTTTTACGTTTTAATTATTTATAACTGACAAACAGGTTTTTCTAGACGCTTTTGGATGAAATTATTTGTATATTTCTCTTTAATAATAACATAAGTTTAGATGCAATAAAGTTCGACTTGCCCAATTTGAATTGAGAAGTGTCACCAGAAATAATTCATTTTATTAAATTAGCAACTTTATATCAACATTATTATGTTCTCATTCTATATAGCCAATTAAAAGGTTTTTATAGACGCTTTTGGACGAAATCCATTATACATTTCGATAACGTAAGTTTAGAGGCTATAAATTCGACTTCCCGAATTTTGAATTCAAAAGTGGCACCAAATATAATTTATTTGATCGTATTAGCAATTTTTTACCCAATTTTTTACGTTTTCATTATTTATAACTAACAAACAGGTTTTTCTAGACACTTTTGGATGAAATTATTTGTATATTTCTCTTTAAAAGTAACATAAGTTTAGATGCAATAAAGTTCGACTTGCCCAATTTGAAATTAGAAGTGTCACCAGAAATAATTCATTTTATTAAATTAGCAACTTTATATCAACATTATTATGTTCTCATTCTATATAGCCAATTAAAAGGTTTTTATAGACGCTTTTGGACGAAATCCATTATACATTTCGATAATGTAAGTTTAGAGGCTATAAATTCGACTTCTCCAATTTTGAATTCAAAAGTGGCACCAAATATAACTTATTTGATTACATTAGCAACTTTTTATCAACTTTATTACGTTTTCATTATTTATAACTAACAAACAGGTTTTTCTAGACGCTTTTGGATGAAATTATTTGTATATTTCTCTTTAATAATAACATAAGTTTAGATGCAATAAAGTTCGACTTGCCCAATTTGAATTGAGAAGTGTCACCAGAAATAATTCATTTGATTAAATTAGCAACTTTATATCAACATTATTATGTTCTCATTCTATATAGCCAATTAAAAGGTTTTTATAGACGCTTTTGGACGAAATTCATTATACATTTCGATAACGTAAGTTTAGAGGCAATAAATTAGACTTCCCCAATTTTGAATTCAAAAGTGGCACCAAATATAACTTATTTGATTATATTAGCAACTTTTTATCAACTTTATTATGTTTTCATTATTTATAATTAACAAAAAAGTTTTTCTAGACGCTTTTGGATGAAATTATTTGTATATTTCTCTTTAAAAATAACATAAGTTTAGATGCAATAACGCTCGACTTGCCCAAATTGAATTGAGAAGTGTCACCAGAAATAATTCATTTGGTTAAATTAGCAACTTTATATCAACATTATTGTGTTCTCATTCTATATAGCCAATTAAAAGGTTTTTATAGACGCTTTTGGACGAAATCCATTATAAATTTCGATAACGTAAGTTTAGAGGCTATAAATCCGACTTCCCCAATTTTGAATTCAAAATTGGCACCAAATATAATTTATTTGATTGAATTAGCAATTTTTTACCCAATTTTTTACGTTTTCATTATTTATAACTGACAAACAGGTTTTTCTAGACGCTTTTGGATGAAATTATTTGTATATTTCTCTTTAATAATAACATAAGTTTAGATGCAATAAAGTTCGACTTGCCCAATTTGAATTGAGAAGTGTCACCAGAAATAATTCATTTTATTAAATTAGCAACTTTATATCAACATTATTATGTTCTCATTCTATATAGCCAATTAAAAGGTTTTTATAGACGCTTTTGGACGAAATCCATTATACATTTCGATAACGTAAGTTTAGAGGCTATAAATTCGACTTCCCGAATTTTGAATTCAAAAGTGGCACCAAATATAATTTATTTGATCGTATTAGCAATTTTTTACCCAATTTTTTACGTTTTCATTATTTATAACTAACAAACAGGTTTTTCTAGACACTTTTGGATGAAATTATTTGTATATTTCTCTTTAAAAGTAACATAAGTTTAGATGCAATAAAGTTCGACTTGCCCAATTTGAAATTAGAAGTGTCACCAGAAATAATTCATTTTATTAAATTAGCAACTTTATATCAACATTATTATGTTCTCATTCTATATAGCCAATTAAAAGGTTTTTATAGACGCTTTTGGACGAAATCCATTATACATTTCGATAATGTAAGTTTAGAGGCTATAAATTCGACTTCTCCAATTTTGAATTCAAAAGTGGCACCAAATATAACTTATTTGATTACATTAGCAACTTTTTATCAACTTTATTACGTTTTCATTATTTATAACTAACAAACAGGTTTTTCTAGACGCTTTTGGATGAAATTATTTGTATATTTCTCTTTAATAATAACATAAGTTTAGATGCAATAAAGTTCGACTTGCCCAATTTGAATTGAGAAGTGTCACCAGAAATAATTCATTTGATTAAATTAGCAACTTTATATCAACATTATTATGTTCTCATTCTATATAGCCAATTAAAAGGTTTTTCTAGACGCTTTTGGACGAAATTCATTATACATTTCGATAACGTAAGTTTAGAGGCAATAAATTAGACTTCCCCAATTTTGAATTCAAAAGTGGCACCAAATATAACTTATTTGATTATATTAGCAACTTTTTATCAACGTTATTATGTTTTCATTATTTATAATTAACAAAAAGGTTTTTCTAGACGCTTTTGGATGAAATTATTTGTATATTTCTCTTTAAAAATAACATAAGTTTAGATGCAATAAAGCTCGACTTGCCCAAATTGAATTGAGAAGTGTCACCAGAAATAATTCATTTGGTTAAATTAGCAACTTTATATCAACATTATTATGTTCTCATTCTATATAGCCAATTAAAAGGTTTTTATAGACGCTTTTGGACGAAATTCATTATACATTTCGATAACGTAAGTTTAGAGGCTATAAATTCGACTTCCCCAATTTTGAATTCAAAAGTGGCACCAAATATAATTTATTTGATCGTATTAGCAATTTTTTACCCAATTTTTTACGTTTTCATTATTTATAACTAACAAACAGGTTTTTCTAGACGCTTTTGGATGAAATTATTTGTATATTTCTCTTTAAAAGTAACATAAGTTTAGATGCAATAAAGTTCGACTTGCCCAATTTGAATTGAGAAGTGTCACCAGAAATAATTCATTTTTTTAAATTAGCAACTTTATATCAACATTATTATGTTCTCATTCTATATAGCCAATTAAAAGGTTTTTCTAGACGCTTTTGGACGAAATCCATTATACATTTCGATAATGTAAGTTTAGAGGCTATAAATTCGACTTCTCCAATTTTGAATTCAAAAGTGGCACCAAATATAACTTATTTGATTACATTAGCAACTTTTTATCAACTTTATTACGTTTTCATTATTTATAACTAACAAACAGGTTTTTCTAGACGCTTTTGGATGAAATTATTTGTATATTTCTCTTTAAAAATAACATAAGTTTAGATGCAATAAGGTTCGACTTGCCCAATTTGAATTGAGAAGTGTCAACGGAAATAATTCATTTGATTAAATTAGCAACTTTATATCAACATTATTATGTTCTCATTCTATATAGGCAATTAAAAGGTTTTTCTAGACGCTTTTGGACGAAATTCATTATACATTTCGATAACGTAAGTTTAGAGGCAATAAATTAGACTTCCCCAATTTTGAATTCAAAAGTGGCACCAAATATAACTTATTTGATTATATTAGCAACTTTTTATCAACTTTATTACGTTTTCATTATTTATAATTAACAAAAAGGTTTTTCTAGACGCTTTTGGATGAAATTATTTGTATATTTCTCTTTAATAATAACATAAGTTTAGATGTAATAAAGTTCGACTTGCCCAATTTGAATTGAGAAGTGTCACCAGAAATAATTCATTTGATTAAATTAGCAACTTTATATCAACATTATTATGTTCTCATTCTATATAGCCAATTAAAAGGTTTTTATAGACGCTTTTGGACGAAATCCATTATACATTTCGATAACGTAAGTTTAGAGGCTATAAATTCGACTTCCCCAATTTTGAATTCAAAAGTGGCACCAAATATAATATATTTGATTGTATTTGCAATTTTTTACCCAATTTTTAACGTTTTCATAATTTATAACTAACAAACAGGTTTTTCTAGACGCTTTTGGATGAAATTATTTGTATATTTCTCTTTAAAAATAACATAAGTTTAGATGCAATAAAGTTCGACTTGCCCAATTTGAATTGAGAAGTGTCACCAGAAATAATTCATTTTATTAAATTAGCAACTTTATATCAACATTATTATGTTCTCATTCTATATAGCCAATTAAAAGGTTTTTATAGACGCTTTTGGACGAAATCCATTATACATTTCGATAATGTAAGTTTAGAGGCTATAACTTCGACTTCTCCAATTTTGAATTCAAAAGTGGCACCAAATATAACTTATTTGATTACATTAGCAACTTTTTATCAACTTTATTACGTTTTCATTATTTATAACTAACAAACAGGTTTTTCTAGACGCTTTTGGATGAAATTATTTGTATATTTCTCTTTAATAATAACATAAGTTTAGATGCAATAAAGTTCGACTTGCCCAATTTGAATTGAGAAGTGTCACCAGAAATAATTCATTTGATTAAATTAGCAACTTTATATCAACATTATTATGTTCTCATTCTATATAGCCAATTAAAAGGTTTTTCTAGACGCTTTTGGACGAAATTCATTATACATTTCGATAACGTAAGTTTAGAGGCAATAAATTAGACTTCCCCAATTTTGAATTCAAAAGTGGCACCAAATATAACTTATTTGATTATATTAGCAACTTTTTATCAACGTTATTATGTTTTCATTATTTATAATTAACAAAAAGGTTTTTTTAGACGCTTTTGGATGAAATTATTTGTATATTTCTCTTTAAAAATAACATAAGTTTAGATGCAATAAAGCTCGACTTGCCCAAATTGAATTGAGAAGTGTCACCAGAAATAATTCATTTGGTTAAATTAGCAACTTTATATCAACATTATTATGTTCTCATTCTATATAGCCAATTAAAAGGTTTTTATAGACGCTTTTGGACGAAATTCATTATACATTTCGATAACGTAAGTTTAGAGGCTATAAATTCGACTTCCCCAATTTTGAATTCAAAAGTGGCACCAAATATAATTTATTTGATTGTATTAGCAACTTTTTATCGAATTTTTTACGTTTTAATTATTTATAACTGACAAACAGGTTTTTCTAGACGCTTTTGGATGAAATTATTTGTATATTTCTCTTTAATAATAACATAAGTTTAGATGCAATAAAGTTCGACTTGCCCAATTTGAATTGAGAAGTGTCACCAGAAATAATTCATTTTATTAAATTAGCAACTTTATATCAACATTATTATGTTCTCATTCTATATAGCCAATTAAAAGGTTTTTATAGACGCTTTTGGACGAAATCCATTATACATTTCGATAACGTAAGTTTAGAGGCTATAAATTCGACTTCCCGAATTTTGAATTCAAAAGTGGCACCAAATATAATTTATTTGATCGTATTAGCAATTTTTTACCCAATTTTTTACGTTTTCATTATTTATAACTAACAAACAGGTTTTTCTAGACACTTTTGGATGAAATTATTTGTATATTTCTCTTTAAAAGTAACATAAGTTTAGATGCAATAAAGTTCGACTTGCCCAATTTGAAATTAGAAGTGTCACCAGAAATAATTCATTTTATTAAATTAGCAACTTTATATCAACATTATTATGTTCTCATTCTATATAGCCAATTAAAAGGTTTTTATAGACGCTTTTGGACGAAATCCATTATACATTTCGATAATGTAAGTTTAGAGGCTATAAATTCGACTTCTCCAATTTTGAATTCAAAAGTGGCACCAAATATAACTTATTTGATTACATTAGCAACTTTTTATCAACTTTATTACGTTTTCATTATTTATAACTAACAAACAGGTTTTTCTAGACGCTTTTGGATGAAATTATTTGTATATTTCTCTTTAATAATAACATAAGTTTAGATGCAATAAAGTTCGACTTGCCCAATTTGAATTGAGAAGTGTCACCAGAAATAATTCATTTGATTAAATTAGCAACTTTATATCAACATTATTATGTTCTCATTCTATATAGCCAATTAAAAGGTTTTTATAGACGCTTTTGGACGAAATTCATTATACATTTCGATAACGTAAGTTTAGAGGCAATAAATTAGACTTCCCCAATTTTGAATTCAAAAGTGGCACCAAATATAACTTATTTGATTATATTAGCAACTTTTTATCAACTTTATTATGTTTTCATTATTTATAATTAACAAAAAAGTTTTTCTAGACGCTTTTGGATGAAATTATTTGTATATTTCTCTTTAAAAATAACATAAGTTTAGATGCAATAACGCTCGACTTGCCCAAATTGAATTGAGAAGTGTCACCAGAAATAATTCATTTGGTTAAATTAGCAACTTTATATCAACATTATTGTGTTCTCATTCTATATAGCCAATTAAAAGGTTTTTATAGACGCTTTTGGACGAAATCCATTATAAATTTCGATAACGTAAGTTTAGAGGCTATAAATCCGACTTCCCCAATTTTGAATTCAAAATTGGCACCAAATATAATTTATTTGATTGAATTAGCAATTTTTTACCCAATTTTTTACGTTTTCATTATTTATAACTGACAAACAGGTTTTTCTAGACGCTTTTGGATGAAATTATTTGTATATTTCTCTTTAATAATAACATAAGTTTAGATGCAATAAAGTTCGACTTGCCCAATTTGAATTGAGAAGTGTCACCAGAAATAATTCATTTTATTAAATTAGCAACTTTATATCAACATTATTATGTTCTCATTCTATATAGCCAATTAAAAGGTTTTTATAGACGCTTTTGGACGAAATCCATTATACATTTCGATAACGTAAGTTTAGAGGCTATAAATTCGACTTCCCGAATTTTGAATTCAAAAGTGGCACCAAATATAATTTATTTGATCGTATTAGCAATTTTTTACCCAATTTTTTACGTTTTCATTATTTATAACTAACAAACAGGTTTTTCTAGACACTTTTGGATGAAATTATTTGTATATTTCTCTTTAAAAGTAACATAAGTTTAGATGCAATAAAGTTCGACTTGCCCAATTTGAAATTAGAAGTGTCACCAGAAATAATTCATTTTATTAAATTAGCAACTTTATATCAACATTATTATGTTCTCATTCTATATAGCCAATTAAAAGGTTTTTATAGACGCTTTTGGACGAAATCCATTATACATTTCGATAATGTAAGTTTAGAGGCTATAAATTCGACTTCTCCAATTTTGAATTCAAAAGTGGCACCAAATATAACTTATTTGATTACATTAGCAACTTTTTATCAACTTTATTACGTTTTCATTATTTATAACTAACAAACAGGTTTTTCTAGACGCTTTTGGATGAAATTATTTGTATATTTCTCTTTAATAATAACATAAGTTTAGATGCAATAAAGTTCGACTTGCCCAATTTGAATTGAGAAGTGTCACCAGAAATAATTCATTTGATTAAATTAGCAACTT
The DNA here is from genome assembly GCF_002870075.4 of Lactuca sativa. Lineage (NCBI taxonomy): Eukaryota > Viridiplantae > Streptophyta > Magnoliopsida > Asterales > Asteraceae > Lactuca > Lactuca sativa. The sequence continues at coordinate 8,228,051 of NC_056626.2, read as the reverse complement.
TATATCAACATTATTATGTTCTCATTCTATATAGCCAATTAAAAGGTTTTTCTAGACGCTTTTGGACGAAATTCATTATACATTTCGATAACGTAAGTTTAGAGGCAATAAATTAGACTTCCCCAATTTTGAATTCAAAAGTGGCACCAAATATAACTTATTTGATTATATTAGCAACTTTTTATCAACGTTATTATGTTTTCATTATTTATAATTAACAAAAAGGTTTTTCTAGACGCTTTTGGATGAAATTATTTGTATATTTCTCTTTAAAAATAACATAAGTTTAGATGCAATAAAGCTCGACTTGCCCAAATTGAATTGAGAAGTGTCACCAGAAATAATTCATTTGGTTAAATTAGCAACTTTATATCAACATTATTATGTTCTCATTCTATATAGCCAATTAAAAGGTTTTTATAGACGCTTTTGGACGAAATTCATTATACATTTCGATAACGTAAGTTTAGAGGCTATAAATTCGACTTCCCCAATTTTGAATTCAAAAGTGGCACCAAATATAATTTATTTGATTGTATTAGCAACTCTTTATCGAATTTTTACGTTTTAATTATTTATAACTGACAAACAGGTTTTTCTAGACGCTTTTGGATGAAATTATTTGTATATTTCTCTTTAATAATAACATAAGTTTAGATGCAATAAAGTTCGACTTGCCCAATTTGAATTGAGAAGTGTCACCAGAAATAATTCATTTTATTAAATTAGCAACTTTATATCAACATTATTATGTTCTCATTCTATATAGCCAATTAAAAGGTTTTTATAGACGCTTTTGGACGAAATCCATTATACATTTCGATAACGTAAGTTTAGAGGCTATAAATTCGACTTCCCCAATTTTGAATTCAAAAGTGGCACCAAATATAATTTATTTGATCGTATTAGCAATTTTTTACCCAATTTTTTACGTTTTCATTATTTATAACTAACAAACAGGTTTTTCTAGACGCTTTTGGATGAAATTATTTGTATATTTCTCTTTAAAAGTAACATAAGTTTAGATGCAATAAAGTTCGACTTGCCCAATTTGAATTGAGAAGTGTCACCAGAAATAATTCATTTTATTAAATTAGCAACTTTATATCAACATTATTATGTTCTCATTCTATATAGCCAATTAAAAGGTTTTTATAGACGCTTTTGGACGAAATCCATTATACATTTCGATAATGTAAGTTTAGAGGCTATAAATTCGACTTCTCGAATTTTGAATTCAAAAGTGGCACCAAATATAACTTATTTGATTACATTAGCAACTTTTTATCAACTTTATTACGTTTTCATTATTTATAACTAACAAACAGGTTTTTCTAGACGCTTTTGGATGAAATTATTTGTATATTTCTCTTTAATAATAACATAAGTTTAGATGCAATAAAGTTCGACTTGCCCAATTTGAATTGAGAAGTGTCACCAGAAATAATTCATTTGATTAAATTAGCAACTTTATATCAACATTATTATGTTCTCATTCTATATAGCCAATTAAAAGGTTTTTCTAGACGCTTTTGGACGAAATTCATTATACATTTCGATAACGTAAGTTTAGAGGCAATAAATTAGACTTCCCCAATTTTGAATTCAAAAGTGGCACCAAATATAACTTATTTGATTATATTAGCAACTTTTTATCAACGTTATTATGTTTTCATTATTTATAATTAACAAAAAGGTTTTTCTAGACGCTTTTGGATGAAATTATTTGTATATTTCTCTTTAAAAATAACATAAGTTTAGATGCAATAAAGCTCGACTTGCCCAAATTGAATTGAGAAGTGTCACCAGAAATAATTCATTTGGTTAAATTAGCAACTTTATATCAACATTATTATGTTCTCATTCTATATAGCCAATTAAAAGGTTTTTATAGACGCTTTTGGACGAAATTCATTATACATTTCGATAACGTAAGTTTAGAGGCTATAAATTCGACTTCCCCAATTTTGAATTCAAAAGTGGCACCAAATATAATTTATTTGATTGTATTAGCAACTCTTTATCGAATTTTTACGTTTTAATTATTTATAACTGACAAACAGGTTTTTCTAGACGCTTTTGGATGAAATTATTTGTATATTTCTCTTTAATAATAACATAAGTTTAGATGCAATAAAGTTCGACTTGCCCAATTTGAATTGAGAAGTGTCACCAGAAATAATTCATTTTATTAAATTAGCAACTTTATATCAACATTATTATGTTCTCATTCTATATAGCCAATTAAAAGGTTTTTATAGATGCTTTTGGACGAAATCCATTATACATTTCGATAACGTAAGTTTAGAGGCTATAAATTCGACTTCCCCAATTTTGAATTCAAAAGTGGCACCAAATATAATTTATTTGATCGTATTAGCAATTTTTTACCCAATTTTTTACGTTTTCATTATTTATAAATAACAAACAGGTTTTTCTAGACGCTTTTGGATGAAATTATTTGTATATTTCTCTTTAAAAGTAACATAAGTTTAGATGCAATAAAGTTCGACTTGCCTAATTTGAATTGAGAAGTGTCACCAGAAATAATTCATTTTATTAAATTAGCAACTTTATATCAACATTATTATGTTCTCATTCTATATAGCCAATTAAAAGGTTTTTATAGACGCTTTTGGACGAAATCCATTATACATTTCGATAATGTAAGTTTAGAGGCTATAAATTCGACTTCTCCAATTTTGAATTCAAAAGTGGCACCAAATATAACTTATTTGATTACATTAGCAACTTTTTATCAACTTTATTACGTTTTCATTATTTATAACTAACAAACAGGTTTTTCTAGACGCTTTTGGATGAAATTATTTGTATATTTCTCTTTAATAATAACATAAGTTTAGATGCAATAAAGTTCGACTTGCCCAATTTGAATTGAGAAGTGTCACCAGAAATAATTCATTTGATTAAATTAGCAACTTTATACCAACATTATTATGTTCTCATTCTATATAGCCAATTAAAAGGTTTTTCTAGACGCTTTTGGACGAAATTCATTATACATTTCGATAACGTAAGTTTAGAGCCAATAAATTAGACTTCCCCAATTTTGAATTCAAAAGTGGCACCAAATATAAATTATTTGATTATATTAGCAACTTTTTATCAACTTTGTTATGTTTTCATTATTTATAATTAACAAAAAAGTTTTTCTAGACGCTTTTGGATGAAATTATTTGTATATTTCTCTTTAAAAATAACATAAGTTTAGATGCAATAAAGCTCGACTTGCCCAAATTGAATTGAGAAGTGTCACCAGAAATAATTCATTTGGTTAAATTAGCAACTTTATATCAACATTATTATGTTCTCATTCTATATAGCCAATTAAAAGGTTTTTATAGACGCTTTTGAACGAAATTCATTATACATTTCGTAACGTAAGTTTAGAGGCTATAAATTCGACTTCCCCAATTTTGAATTCAAAAGTGGCACCAAATATAATTTATTTGATTGTATTAGCAACTTTTTAGCAAATTTTTTACGTTTTCATTATTTATAACTGACAAACAGGTTTTTCTAGACGCTTTTGGATGAAATTATTTGTATATTTCTCTTTAATAATAACATAAGTTTAGATGCAATAAAGTTCAACTTGCCCAATTTGAATTGAGAAGTGTCACCAGAAATAATTCATTTGATTAAATTAGCAACTTTATATCAACATTATTATGTTCTCATTCTATATAGCCAATTAAAAGGTTTTTATAGACGCTTTTGGAAGAAATCCATTATACATTTCGATAACGTAAGTTTAGAGGCTATAAATTCGACTTCCCCAATTTTGAATTCAAAAGTGGCACCAAATATAATTTATTTGATCGTATTAGCAATTTTTTACCCAATTTTTTACGTTTTCATTATTTATAACTAACAAACAGGTTTTTCTAGACGCTTTTGGATGAAATTATTTGTATATTTCTCTTTAATAATAACATAAATTTAGATGCAATAAAGTTCGACTTGCCCAATTTGAATTGAGAAGTGTCACCAGAAATAATTCATTTGATTAAATTAGCAACTTTATATCAACATTATTATGTTCTCATTCTATATAGCCAATTAAAAGGTTTTTCTAGACGCTTTTGGACGAAATTCATTATACATTTCGATAACGTAAGTTTAGAGGCAATAAATTAGACTTCCCCAATTTTGAATTCAAAAGTGGCACCAAATATAACTTATTTGATTATATTAGCAACTTTTTATCAACGTTATTATGTTTTCATTATTTATAATTAACAAAAAGGTTTTTCTAGACGCTTTTGGATGAAATTATTTGTATATTTCTCTTTAAAAATAACATAAGTTTAGATGCAATAAAGCTCGACTTGCCCAAATTGAATTGAGAAGTGTCACCAGAAATAATTCATTTGGTTAAATTAGCAACTTTATATCAACATTATTATGTTCTCATTCTATATAGCCAATTAAAAGGTTTTTATAGACGCTTTTGGACGAAATTCATTATACATTTCGATAACGTAAGTTTAGAGGCTATAAATTCGACTTCCCCAATTTTGAATTCAAAAGTGGCACCAAATATAATTTATTTGATTGTATTAGCAACTTTTTATCAAATTTTTTACGTTTTAATTATTTATAACTGACAAACAGGTTTTTCTAGACGCTTTTGGATGAAATTATTTGTATATTTCTCTTTAATAATAACATAAGTTTAGATGCAATAAAGTTCGACTTGCCCAATTTGAATTGAGAAGTGTCACCAGAAATAATTCATTTTATTAAATTAGCAACTTTATATCAACATTATTATGTTCTCATTCTATATAGCCAATTAAAAGGTTTTTATTGACGCTTTTGGACGAAATCCATTATACATTTCGATAACGTAAGTTTAGAGGCTATAAATTCGACTTCCCCAATTTTGAATTCAAAAGTGGAACCAAATATAATTTATTTGATCGTATTAGCAATTTTTTACCCAATTTTTTACGTTTTCATTATTTATAACTAACAAACAGGTTTTTCTAGACGCTTTTGGATGAAATTATTTGTATATTTCTCTTTAAAAGTAACATAAGTTTAGATGCAATAAAGTTCGACTTGCCCAATTTGAATTGAGAAGTGTCACCAGAAATAATTCATTTTATTAAATTAGCAACTTTATATCAACATTATTATGTTCTCCTTCTATATAGCCAATTAAAAGGTTTTTATAGACGCTTTTGGACGAAATCCATTATACATTTCGATAATGTAAGTTTAGAGGCTATAAATTCGACTTCTCCAATTTTGAATTCAAAAGTGGCACCAAATATAACTTATTTGATTACATTAGCAACTTTTTATCAACTTTATTACGTTTTCATTATTTATAACTAACAAACAGGTTTTTCTAGACGCTTTTGGATGAAATTATTTGTATATTTCTCTTTAATAATAACATAAGTTTAGATGCAATAAAGTTCGACTTGCCCAATTTGAATTGAGAAGTGTCACCAGAAATAATTCATTTGATTAAATTAGCAACTTTATATCAACATTATTATGTTCTCATTCTATATAGCCAATTAAAAGGTTTTTCTAGACGCTTTTGTACGAAATTCATTATACATTTCGATAACGTAAGTTTAGAGGCAATAAATTAGACTTCCTCAATTTTGAATTCAAAAGTGGCACCAAATATAACTTATTTGATTATATTAGCAACTTTTTATCAACTTTATTACGTTTTCATTATTTATAATTAACAAAAAGGTTTTTCTAGACGCTTTTGGATGAAATTATTTGTATATTTCTCTTTAAAAATAACATAAGTTTAGATGCAATAAAGTTCGACTTGCCCAATTTGAATTGAGAAGTGTCACCAGAAATAATTCATTTGATTAAATTAGCAACTTTATATCAACATTATTATGTTCTCATTCTATATAGCCAATTAAAAGGTTTTTATAGACGCTTTTGGACGAAATCCATTATAAATTTCGATAACGTAAGTTTAGAGGCTATAAATTCGACTTCCCCAATTTTGAATTCGAAATTGGCACCAAATATAATTTATTTGATTGAATTAGCAATTTTTTACCCAATTTTTTACGTTTTCATTATTTATAACTGACAAACAGGTTTTTCTAGACGCTTTTGGATGAAATTATTTGTATATTTCTCTTTAAAAATAACATAAGTTTAGATGCAATAAAGTTCGACTTGCCCAAATTGAATTGAGAAGTGTCACCAGAAATAATTCATTTGATTAAATTAGCAACTTTATATCAACATTATTAAGTTCTCATTCTATATAGCCAATTAAAAGGTTTTTATAGACGCTTTTGGACGAAATTCTTTATAGATTTCGATAACGTAAGTTTAGAGGCTATAAATTCGACTTCCCCAATTTTGAATTCAAAAGTGGCACCAAATATAATTTATTTAATCGTATTAGCAATTTTTTACCCAATTTTTTACGTTTTCATTATTTATAACTAACAAACAGGTTTTTCTAGAGGCTTTTGGATGAAATTATTTGTATATTTCTCTTTAAAAGTAACATAAGTTTAGATGCAATAAAGTTCGACATGCCCAATTTGAATTGAGAAGTGTCACCAGAAATAATTCATTTTATTAAATTAGCAACTTTATATCAACATTATTATGTTCTCATTCTATATAGCCAATTAAAAGGTTTTTATAGACGCTTTTGGACGAAATCCATTATACATTTCGATAATGTAAGTTTAGAGGCTATAAATTCGACTTCTCCAATTTTGAATTCAAAAGTGGCACCAAATATAACTTATTTGATTACATTAGCAACTTTTTATCAACTTTATTACGTTTTCATTATTTATAACTAACAAACAGGTTTTTCTAGACGCTTTTGGATGAAATTATTTGTATATTTCTCTTTAATAATAACATAAGTTTAGATGCAATAAAGTTCGACTTGCCCAATTTGAATTGTGAAGTGTCACCAGAAATAATTCATTTGATTAAATTAGCAACTTTATATCAACATTATTAGTTTCTCATTCTATATAGCCAATTAAAAGGTTTTTCTAGACGCTTTTGGACGAAATTCATTATACATTTCGATAACGTAAGTTTAGAGGCAATAAATTAGACTTCCCCAATTTTGAATTCAAAAGTGGCACCAAATATAACTTATTTGATTATATTAGCAACTTTTTATCAACTTTATTACGTTTTCATTATTTATAATTAACCAAAAGGTTTTTCTAGACGCTTTTGGATGAAATTATTTGTATATTTCTCTTTAAAAATAACATAAGTTTAGATGCAATAAAGTTCGACTTGCCCAATTTGAATTGAGAAGTGTCACCAGAAATAATTCATTTGATTAAATTAGCAACTTTATATCAACATTATTATGTTCTCATTCTATATAGCCAATTAAAAGGTTTTTATAGACGCTTTTGGACGAAATCCATTATAAATTTCGATAACGTAAGTTTAGAGGCTATAAATTCGACTTCCCCAATTTTGAATTCAAAATTGGCACCAAATATAATTTATTTGATTGAATTAGCAATTTTTTACCCAATTTTTTACGTTTTCATTATTTATAACTAACAAACAGGTTTTTCTAGACGCTTTTGGATGAAATTATTTGTATATTTCTCTTTAAAAATAACATAAGTTTAGATGCAATAAAGTTCGACTTGCCCAAATTGAATTGAGAAGTGTCACCAGAAATAATTCATTTGATTAAATTAGCAACTTTATATCAACATTATTAAGTTCTCATTCTATATAGCCAATTAAAAGGTTTTTATAGACGCTTTTGGACGAAATTCTTTATAGATTTCGATAACGTAAGTTTAGAGGCTATAAATTCGACTTCCCCAATTTTGAATTCAAAAGTGGCACCAAATATAATTTATTTAATCGTATTAGCAATTTTTTACCCAATTTTTTACGTTTTCATTATTTATAACTAACAAACAGGTTTTTCTAGAGGCTTTTGGATGAAATTATTTGTATATTTCTCTTTAAAAGTAACATAAGTTTAGATGCAATAAAGTTCGACTTGCCCAATTTGAATTGAGAAGTGTCACCAGAAATAATTCATTTTATTAAATTAGCAACTTTATATCAACATTATTATGTTCTCATTCTATATAGCCAATTAAAAGGTTTTTATAGACGCTTTTGGACGAAATCCATTATACATTTCGATAACGTAAGTTTAGAGGCTATAAATTCGACTTCCCCAATTTTGAATTCAAAAGTGGCACCAAATATAATTTATTTGATTGTATTAGCAATTTTTTACCCAATTTTTTACTATTTCATTATTTATAACTAACAAACAGGTTTTTCTAGACGCTTTTGGATGAAATTATTTGTATATTTCTCTTTAAAAATAACATAAGTTTAGATGCAATAAAGTTCGACTTGCCCAATTTGAATTGAGAAGTGTCACCAGAAATAATTCATTTGATTAAATTAGCAACTTTATATCAACATTATTATGTTCTCATTCTATATAGCCAATTAAAAGGTTTTTCTAGACGCTTTTGGACGAAATTCATTATACATTTCGATAACGTAAGTTTAGAGGCTATAAATTCGACTTCCCCAATTTTGAATTCAAAAGTGGCACCAAATATAATTTATTTGATTGTATTAGCAACTTTTTAGCAAATTTTTTACGTTTTCATTATTTATAACTGACAAACAGGTTTTTCTAGACGCTTTTGGATGAAATTATTTGTATATTTCTCTTTAATAATAACATAAGTTTAGATGCAATAAAGTTCAACTTGCCCAATTTGAATTGAGAAGTGTCACCAGAAATAATTCATTTGATTAAATTAGCAACTTTATATCAACATTATTATGTTCTCATTCTATATAGCCAATTAAAAGGTTTTTATAGACGCTTTTGGAAGAAATCCATTATACATTTCGATAACGTAAGTTTAGAGGCTATAAATTCGACTTCCCCAATTTTGAATTCAAAAGTGGCACCAAATATAATTTATTTGATCGTATTAGCAATTTTTTACCCAATTTTTTACGTTTTCATTATTTATAACTAACAAACAGGTTTTTCTAGACGCTTTTGGATGAAATTATTTGTATATTTCTCTTTAATAATAACATAAATTTAGATGCAATAAAGTTCGACTTGCCCAATTTGAATTGAGAAGTGTCACCAGAAATAATTCATTTGATTAAATTAGCAACTTTATATCAACATTATTATGTTCTCATTCTATATAGCCAATTAAAAGGTTTTTCTAGACGCTTTTGGACGAAATTCATTATACATTTCGATAACGTAAGTTTAGAGGCAATAAATTAGACTTCCCCAATTTTGAATTCAAAAGTGGCACCAAATATAACTTATTTGATTATATTAGCAACTTTTTATCAACGTTATTATGTTTTCATTATTTATAATTAACAAAAAGGTTTTTCTAGACGCTTTTGGATGAAATTATTTGTATATTTCTCTTTAAAAATAACATAAGTTTAGATGCAATAAAGCTCGACTTGCCCAAATTGAATTGAGAAGTGTCACCAGAAATAATTCATTTGGTTAAATTAGCAACTTTATATCAACATTATTATGTTCTCATTCTATATAGCCAATTAAAAGGTTTTTATAGACGCTTTTGGACGAAATTCATTATACATTTCGATAACGTAAGTTTAGAGGCTATAAATTCGACTTCCCCAATTTTGAATTCAAAAGTGGCACCAAATATAATTTATTTGATTGTATTAGCAACTTTTTATCAAATTTTTTACGTTTTAATTATTTATAACTGACAAACAGGTTTTTCTAGACGCTTTTGGATGAAATTATTTGTATATTTCTCTTTAATAATAACATAAGTTTAGATGCAATAAAGTTCGACTTGCCCAATTTGAATTGAGAAGTGTCACCAGAAATAATTCATTTTATTAAATTAGCAACTTTATATCAACATTATTATGTTCTCATTCTATATAGCCAATTAAAAGGTTTTTATTGACGCTTTTGGACGAAATCCATTATACATTTCGATAACGTAAGTTTAGAGGCTATAAATTCGACTTCCCCAATTTTGAATTCAAAAGTGGAACCAAATATAATTTATTTGATCGTATTAGCAATTTTTTACCCAATTTTTTACGTTTTCATTATTTATAACTAACAAACAGGTTTTTCTAGACGCTTTTGGATGAAATTATTTGTATATTTCTCTTTAAAAGTAACATAAGTTTAGATGCAATAAAGTTCGACTTGCCCAATTTGAATTGAGAAGTGTCACCAGAAATAATTCATTTTATTAAATTAGCAACTTTATATCAACATTATTATGTTCTCCTTCTATATAGCCAATTAAAAGGTTTTTATAGACGCTTTTGGACGAAATCCATTATACATTTCGATAATGTAAGTTTAGAGGCTATAAATTCGACTTCTCCAATTTTGAATTCAAAAGTGGCACCAAATATAACTTATTTGATTACATTAGCAACTTTTTATCAACTTTATTACGTTTTCATTATTTATAACTAACAAACAGGTTTTTCTAGACGCTTTTGGATGAAATTATTTGTATATTTCTCTTTAATAATAACATAAGTTTAGATGCAATAAAGTTCGACTTGCCCAATTTGAATTGAGAAGTGTCACCAGAAATAATTCATTTGATTAAATTAGCAACTTTATATCAACATTATTATGTTCTCATTCTATATAGCCAATTAAAAGGTTTTTCTAGACGCTTTTGTACGAAATTCATTATACATTTCGATAACGTAAGTTTAGAGGCAATAAATTAGACTTCCCCAATTTTGAATTCAAAAGTGGCACCAAATATAACTTATTTGATTATATTAGCAACTTTTTATCAACTTTATTACGTTTTCATTATTTATAATTAACAAAAAGGTTTTTCTAGACGCTTTTGGATGAAATTATTTGTATATTTCTCTTTAAAAATAACATAAGTTTAGATGCAATAAAGTTCGACTTGCCCAATTTGAATTGAGAAGTGTCACCAGAAATAATTCATTTGATTAAATTAGCAACTTTATATCAACATTATTATGTTCTCATTCTATATAGCCAATTAAAAGGTTTTTATAGACGCTTTTGGACGAAATCCATTATAAATTTCGATAACGTAAGTTTAGAGGCTATAAATTCGACTTCCCCAATTTTGAATTCAAAATTGGCACCAAATATAATTTATTTGATTGAATTAGCAATTTTTTACCCAATTTTTTACGTTTTCATTATTTATAACTGACAAACAGGTTTTTCTAGACGCTTTTGGATGAAATTATTTGTATATTTCTCTTTAAAAATAACATAAGTTTAGATGCAATAAAGTTCGACTTGCCCAAATTGAATTGAGAAGTGTCACCAGAAATAATTCATTTGATTAAATTAGCAACTTTATATCAACATTATTAAGTTCTCATTCTATATAGCCAATTAAAAGGTTTTTATAGACGCTTTTGGACGAAATTCTTTATAGATTTCGATAACGTAAGTTTAGAGGCTATAAATTCGACTTCCCCAATTTTGAATTTAAAAGTGGCACCAAATATAATTTATTTAATCGTATTAGCAATTTTTTACCCAATTTTTTACGTTTTCATTATTTATAACTAACAAACAGGTTTTTCTAGAGGCTTTTGGATGAAATTATTTGTATATTTCTCTTTAAAAGTAACATAAGTTTAGATGCAATAAAGTTCGACATGCCCAATTTGAATTGAGAAGTGTCACCAGAAATAATTCATTTTATTAAATTAGCAACTTTATATCAACATTATTATGTTCTCATTCTATATAGCCAATTAAAAGGTTTTTATAGACGCTTTTGGACGAAATCCATTATACATTTCGATAATGTAAGTTTAGAGGCTATAAATTCGACTTCTCCAATTTTGAATTCAAAAGTGGCACCAAATATAACTTATTTGATTACATTAGCAACTTTTTATCAACTTTATTACGTTTTCATTATTTATAACTAACAAACAGGTTTTTCTAGACGCTTTTGGATGAAATTATTTGTATATTTCTCTTTAATAATAACATAAGTTTAGATGCAATAAAGTTCGACTTGCCCAATTTGAATTGTGAAGTGTCACCAGAAATAATTCATTTGATTAAATTAGCAACTTTATATCAACATTATTAGTTTCTCATTCTATATAGCCAATTAAAAGGTTTTTCTAGACGCTTTTGGACGAAATTCATTATACATTTCGATAACGTAAGTTTAGAGGCAATAAATTAGACTTCCCCAATTTTGAATTCAAAAGTGGCACCAAATATAACTTATTTGATTATATTAGCAACTTTTTATCAACTTTATTACGTTTTCATTATTTATAATTAACCAAAAGGTTTTTCTAGACGCTTTTGGATGAAATTATTTGTATATTTCTCTTTAAAAATAACATAAGTTTAGATGCAATAAAGTTCGACTTGCCCAATTTGAATTGAGAAGTGTCACCAGAAATAATTCATTTGATTAAATTAGCAACTTTATATCAACATTATTATGTTCTCATTCTATATAGCCAATTAAAAGGTTTTTATAGACGCTTTTGGACGAAATCCATTATAAATTTCGATAACGTAAGTTTAGAGGCTATAAATTCGACTTCCCCAATTTTGAATTCAAAATTGGCACCAAATATAATTTATTTGATTGAATTAGCAATTTTTTACCCAATTTTTTACGTTTTCATTATTTATAACTAACAAACAGGTTTTTCTAGACGCTTTTGGATGAAATTATTTGTATATTTCTCTTTAAAAATAACATAAGTTTAGATGCAATAAAGTTCGACTTGCCCAAATTGAATTGAGAAGTGTCACCAGAAATAATTCATTTGATTAAATTAGCAACTTTATATCAACATTATTAAGTTCTCATTCTATATAGCCAATTAAAAGGTTTTTATAGACGCTTTTGGACGAAATTCTTTATAGATTTCGATAACGTAAGTTTAGAGGCTATAAATTCGACTTCCCCAATTTTGAATTCAAAAGTGGCACCAAATATAATTTATTTAATCGTATTAGCAATTTTTTACCCAATTTTTTACGTTTTCATTATTTATAACTAACAAACAGGTTTTTCTAGAGGCTTTTGGATGAAATTATTTGTATATTTCTCTTTAAAAGTAACATAAGTTTAGATGCAATAAAGTTCGACTTGCCCAATTTGAATTGAGAAGTGTCACCAGAAATAATTCATTTTATTAAATTAGCAACTTTATATCAACATTATTATGTTCTCATTCTATATAGCCAATTAAAAGGTTTTTATAGACGCTTTTGGACGAAATCCATTATACATTTCGATAACGTAAGTTTAGAGGCTATAAATTCGACTTCCCCAATTTTGAATTCAAAAGTGGCACCAAATATAATTTATTTGATTGTATTAGCAATTTTTTACCCAATTTTTTACTATTTCATTATTTATAACTAACAAACAGGTTTTTCTAGACGCTTTTGGATGAAATTATTTGTATATTTCTCTTTAAAAATAACATAAGTTTAGATGCAATAAAGTTCGACTTGCCCAATTTGAATTGAGAAGTGTCACCAGAAATAATTCATTTGATTAAATTAGCAACTTTATATCAACATTATTATGTTCTCATTCTATATAGCCAATTAAAAGGTTTTTCTAGACGCTTTTGGACGAAATTCATTATACATTTCGATAACGTAAGTTTAGAGGCAATAAATTAGACTTCCCCAATTTTGAATTCAAAAGTGGCACCAAATATAACTTATTTGATTATATTAGCAACTTTTTATCAACTTTATTACGTTTTCATTATTTATAATTAACAAAAAGGTTTTTCTAGACGCTTTTGGATGAAATTATTTGTATATTTCTCTTTAAAAATAACATAAGTTTAGATGCAATAAAGTTCGACTTGCCCAATTTGAATTGAGAAGTGTCACCAGAAATAATTCATTTGATTAAATTAGCAACTTTATATCAACATTATTATGTTCTCATTCTATATAGCCAATTAAAGGGTTTTTATAGACGCTTTTGGACGAAATCCATTATAAATTTCGATAACGTAAGTTTAGAGGCTATAAATTCGACTTCCCCAATTTTGAATTCAAAATTGGCACCAAATATAATTTATTTGATTGAATTAGCAATTTTTTACCCAATTTTTTACGTTTTCATTATTTATAACTGACAAACAGGTTTTTCTAGACGCTTTTGGATGAAATTATTTGTATATTTCTCTTTAATAATAACATAAGTTTAGATGCAATAAAGTTCAACTTGCCCAAATTGAATTGAGAAGTGTCACCAGAAATAATTCATTTGATTAAATTAGCAACTTTATATCAACATTATTAAGTTCTCATTCTATATAGCCAATTAAAAGGTTTTTGTAGACGCTTTTGGACGAAATTCTTTATACATTTCGATAACGTAAGTTTAGAGGCTATAAATTCGACTTCCCCAATTTTGAATTCAAAAGTGGCACCAAATATAATTTATTTAATCGTATTAGCAATTTTTTACCCAATTTTTTACGTTTTCATTATTTATAACTAACAAACAGGTTTTTCTAGAGGCTTTTGGATGAAATTATTTGTATATTTCTCTTTAAAAGTAACATAAGTTTAGATGCAATAAAGTTCGACTTGCCCAATTTGAATTGAGAAGTGTCACCAGAAATAATTCATTTTATTAAATTAGCAACTTTATATCAACATTATTATGTTCTCATTCTATATAGCCAATTAAAAGGTTTTTATAGACGCTTTTGGTCGAAATTCATTATACATTTCGATAACGTAAGTTTAGAGGCAATAAATTAGACTTCCCCAATTTTGAATTCAAAAGTGGCACCAAATATAACTTATTTGATTATATTAGCAACTTTTTAGCAACTTTATTACGTTTTCATTATTTATAATTAACAAAAAGGTTTTTCTAGACGCTTTTGGATGAAATTATTTGTATATTTCTCTTTAAAAATAACATAAGTTTAGATGCAATAAAGTTCGACTTGCCCAATTTGAATTGAGAAGTGTCACCAGAAATAATTCATTTGATTAAATTAGCAACTTTATATCAACATTATTATGTTCTCATTCTATATAGCCAATTAAAAGGTTTTTATAGACGCTTTTGGACGAAATCCATTATAAATTTCGATAACGTAAGTTTAGAGGCTATAAATTCGACTTCCCCAATTTTGAATTCAAAATTGGCACCAAATATAATTTATTTGATTGAATTAGCAATTTTTTACCCAATTTTTTACGTTTTCATTATTTATAACTAACAAACAGGTTTTTCTAGACGCTTTTGGATGAAATTATTTGTATATTTCTCTTTAAAAATAACATAAGTTTAGATGCAATAAAGTTCGACTTGCCCAAATTGAATTGAGAAGTGTCACCAGAAATAATTCATTTGATTAAATTAGCAACTTTATATCAACATTATTAAGTTCTCATTCTATATAGCCAATTAAAAGGTTTTTATAGACGCTTTTGGACGAAATTCTTTATACATTTCGATAACGTAAGTTTAGAGGCTATAAATTCGACTTCCCCAATTTTGAATTCAAAAGTGGCACCAAATATAATTTATTTAATCGTATTAGCAATTTTTTACCCAATTTTTTACGTTTTCATTATTTATAACTAACAAACAGGTTTTTCTAGAGGCTTTTGGATGAAATTATTTGTATATTTCTCTTTAAAAGTAACATAAGTTTAGATGCAATAAAGTTCGACTTGCCCAATTTGAATTGAGAAGTGTCACCAGAAATAATTCATTTTATTAAATTAGCAACTTTATATCAACATTATTATGTTCTCATTCTATATAGCCAATTAAAAGGTTTTTATAGACGCTTTTGGACGAAATCCATTATACATTTCGATAACGTAAGTTTAGAGGCTATAAATTCGACTTCCCCAATTTTGAATTCAAAAGTGGCACCAAATATAATTTATTTGATTGTATTAGCAATTTTTCACCCAATTTTTTACGTTTTCATTATTTATAACTAACAAACAGGTTTTTCTAGACGCTTTTGGATGAAATTATTTGTATATTTCTCTTTAAAAATAACATAAGTTTAGATGCAATAAAGTTCGACTTGCCCAATTTGAATTGAGAAGTGTCACCAGAAATAATTCATTTGATTAAATTAGCAACTTTATATCAACATTATTATGTTCTCATTCTATATAGCCAATTAAAAGGTTTTTCTAGACGCTTTTGGACGAAATTCATTATACATTTCGATAACGTAAGTTTAGAGGCAATAAATTAGACTTCCCCAATTTTGAATTCAAAAGTGGCACCAAATATAACTTATTTGATTATATTAGCAACTTTTTATCAACTTTATTACGTTTTCATTATTTATAATTAACAAAAAGGTTTTTCTAGACGCTTTTGGATGAAATTATTTGTATATTTCTCTTTAAAAATAACATAAGTTTAGATGCAATAAAGTTCGACTTGCCCAATTTGAATTGAGAAGTGTCACCAGAAATAATTCATTTGATTAAATTAGCAACTTTATATCAACATTATTATGTTCTCATTCTATATAGCCAATTAAAAGGTTTTTATAGACGCTTTTGGACGAAATCCATTATAAATTTCGATAACGTAAGTTTAGAGGCTATAAATTCGACTTCCCCAATTTTGAATTCAAAATTGGCACCAAATATAATTTATTTGATTGAATTAGCAATTTTTTACCCAATTTTTTACGTTTTCATTATTTATAACTGACAAACAGGTTTTTCTAGACGCTTTTGGATGAAATTATTTGTATATATTTCTCTTTAATAATAACATAAGTTTAGATGCAATAAAGTTCAACTTGCCCAAATTGAATTGAGAAGTGTCACCAGAAATAATTCATTTGATTAAATTAGCAACTTTATATCAACATTATTAAGTTCTCATTCTATATAGCCAATTAAAAGGTTTTTATAGACGCTTTTGGACGAAATTCTTTATACATTTTGATAACGTAAGTTTAGAGGCTATAAATTCGACTTCCCAAATTTTGAATTCAAAAGTGGCACCAAATATAATTTATTTGATCGTATTAGCAATTTTTTACCCAATTTTTTACGTTTTCATTATTTATAACTAACAAACAGGTTTTTCTAGAGGCTTTTGGATGAAATTATTTGTATATTTCTCTTTAAAAGTAACATAAGTTTAGATGCAATAAAGTTCGACTTGCCCAATTTGAATTGAGAAGTGTCACCAGAAATAATTCATTTTATTAAATTAGCAACTTTATATCAACATTATTATGTTCTCATTCTATATAGCCAATTAAAAGGTTTTTATAGACGCTTTTGGTCGAAATCCATTATACATTTCGATAACGTAAGTTTAGAGGCTATAAATTCGACTTCCCCAATTTTGAATTCAAAAGTGGCACCAAATATAATTTATTTGATTGTATTAGCAATTTTTTACCCAATTTTTTACGTTTTCATTAATTATAACAAACAAACAGGTTTTTCTAGACGCTTTTGGATGAAATTATTTGTATATTTCTCTTTAAAAATAACATAAGTTTAGATGCAATAAAGTTCGACTTGCCCAATTTGAATTGAGAAGTGTCACCAGAAATAATTCATTTTATTAAATTAGCAACTTTATATCAACATTATTATGTTCTCATTCTATATAGCCAATTAAAAGGTTTTTATAGACGCTTTTGGACGAAATCCATTATACATTTCGATAATGTAAGTTTAGAGGCTATAAATTCGACTGCTCCAATTTTGAATTCAAAAGTGGCACCAAATATAACTTATTTGATTACATTAGCAACTTTTTGTCAACTTTATTACGTTTTCATTATTTATAACTAACAAACAGGTTTTTCTAGACGCTTTTGGATGAAACTATTTGTATATTTCTCTTTAAAAATAACATAAGTTTAGATGCAATAAGGTTCGACTTGCCCAATTTGAATTGAGAAGTGTCAACGGAAATAATTCATTTGATTAAATTAGCAACTTTATATCAACATTATTATGTTCTCATTCTATATAGCCAATTAAAAGGTTTTTCTAGACGCTTTTGGACGAAATTCATTATACATTTCGATAACGTAAGTTTAGAGGCAATAAATTCGACTTCCCCAATTTTGAATTCAAAAGTGGCACCAAATATAACTTATTTGATTATATTAGCAACTTTTTATCAACTTTATTACGTTTTCATTATTTATAATTAACAAAAAGGTTTTTCTAGACGCTTTTGGATGAAATTATTTGTATATTTCTCTTTAATAATAACATAAGTTTAGATGTAATAAAGTTCGACTTGCCCAATTTGAATTGAGAAGTGTCACCAGAAATAATTCATTTGATTAAATTAGCAACTTTATATCAACATTATTATGTTCTCATTCTATATAGCCAATTAAAAGGTTTTTATAGACGCTTTTGGACGAAATCCATTATAAATTTCGATAACGTAAGTTTAGAGGCTATAAATTCGACTTCCCCAATTTTGAATTCAAAATTGGCACCAAATATAATTTATTTGATTGAATTTGCAATTTTTTACCCAATTTTTTACGTTTTCATTATTTATAACTAACAAACAGGTTTTTCTAGACGCTTTTGGATGAAATCATTAGTATATTTCTCTTTAAAAATAACATAAGTTTAGATGCAATAAAGTTCGACTTGCCCAATTTGAATTGAGAAGTGTCACCAGAAATAATTCATTTGATTAAATTAGCAACTTTATATCAACATTATTATGTTCTCATTCTATATAGCCAATTAAAAGGTTTTTATAGACGCTTTTGGACGAAATTCATTATACATTTCGATAACGTAAGTTTAGAGGCTATAAATTCGACTTCCCCAATTTTGAATTCAAAAGTGGCACCAAATATAATTTATTTGATTGTATTAGCAACTTTTTATCAAATTTTTTACGTTTTCATTATTTATAACTAACAAACAGGTTTTTCTAGACGCTTTTGGATGAAATTATTTGTATATTTCTCTTTAATAATAACATAAGTTTAGATGCAATAAAGTTCGACTTGCCCAATTTGAATTGAGAAGTGTCACCAGAAATAATTCATTTGATTAAATTAGCAACTTTATATCAACATTATTATGTTCTCATTCTATATAGCCAATTAAAAGGTTTTTATAGACGCTTTTGGACGAAATCCATTATACATTTCGATAACGTAAGTCTAGAGGCTATAAATTCGACTTCCCCAATTTTGAATTCAAAAGTGGCACCAAATATAATTTATTTGATTGTATTTGCAATTTTTTACCCAATTTTTTACGTTTTCATAATTTATAACTAACAAACAGGTTTTTCTAGACGCTTTTGGATGAAATTATTTGTATATTTCTCTTTAAAAATAACATAAGTTTAGATGCAATAAAGTTCGACTTGCCCAATTTGAATTGAGAAGTGTCACCAGAAATAATTCATTTTATTAAATTAGCAACTTTATATCAACATTATTATGTTCTCATTCTATATAGCCAATTAAAAGGTTTTTATAGACGCTTTTGGACGAAATCCATTATACATTTCGATAATGTAAGTTTAGAGGCTATAAATTCGACTTCTCCAATTTTGAATTCAAAAGTGGCACCAAATATAACTTATTTGATTACATTAGCAACTTTTTATCAACTTTATTACGTTTTCATTATTTATAACTAACAAACAGGTTTTTCTAGACGCTTTTGGATGAAATTATTTGTATATTTCTCTTTAATAATAACATAAGTTTAGATGCAATAAAGTTCGACTTGCCCAATTTGAATTGAGAAGTGTCACCAGAAATAATTCATTTGATTAAATTAGCAACTTTATATCAACATTATTATGTTCTCATTCTATATAGCCAATTAAAAGGTTTTTATAGACGCTTTTGGACGAAATCCATTATAAATTTCGATAACGTAAGTTTAGAGGCTATAAATTGGACTTCCCCAATTTTGAATTCAAAATTGGCACCAAATATAATTTATTTGATTGTATTAGCAATTTTTACCCAATTTTTTACGTTTTCATTAATTATAACTAACAAACAGGTTTTTCTAGACGCTTTTGGATGAAATTATTTGTATATTTCTCTTTAAAAATAACATAAGTTTAGATGCAATAAAGTTCGACTTGCCCAATTTGAATTGAGAAGTGTCACCAGAAATAATTCATTTTATTAAATTAGCAACTTTATATCAACATTATTATGTTCTCATTCTATATAGCCAATTAAAAGGTTTTTATAGACGCTTTTGGACGAAATCCATTATACATTTCGATAATGTAAGTTTAGAGGCTATAAATTCGACTTCTCCAATTTTGAATTCAAAAGTGGCACCAAATATAACTTATTTGATTACATTAGCAACTTTTTGTCAACTTTATTACGTTTTCATTATTTATAACTAACAAACAGGTTTTTCTAGACGCTTTTGGATGAAATTATTTGTATATTTCTCTTTAAAAATAACATAAGTTTAGATGCAATAAGGTTCGACTTGCACAATTTGAATTGAGAATTGTCAACGGAAATAATTCATTTGATTAAATTAGCAACTTTATATCAACATTATTATGTTCTCATTCTATATAGCCAATTAAAAGGTTTTTCTAGACGCTTTTGGACGAAATTCATTATACATTTCGATAACGTAAGTTTAGAGGCAATAAATTCGACTTCCCCAATTTTGAATTCAAAAGTGGCACCAAATATAACTTATTTGATTATATTAGCAACTTTTTATCAACTTTATTACGTTTTCATTATTTATAATTAACAAAAAGGTTTTTCTAGACGCTTTTGGATGAAATTATTTGTATATTTCTCTTTAATAATAACATAAGTTTACATGTAATAAAGTTCGACTTGCCCAATTTGAATTGAGAAGTGTCACCAGAAATAATTCATTTGATTAAATTAGCAACTTTATATCAACATTATTATGTTCTCATTCTATATAGCCAATTAAAAGGTTTTTATAGACGCTTTTGGACGAAATCCATTATAAATTTCGATAACGTAAGTTTAGAGGCTATAAATTCGACTTCCCCAATTTTGAATTCAAAATTGGCACCAAATATAATTTATTTGATTGAATTAGCAATTTTTTACCCAATTTTTTACGTTTTCATTATTTATAACTAACAAACAGGTTTTTCTAGACGCTTTTGGATGAAATTATTTGTATATTTCTCTTTAAAATAACATAAGTTTAGATGCAATAAAGTTCGACTTGCCCAAATTGAATTGAGAAGTGTCACCAGAAATAATTCATTTGATTAAATTAGCAACTTTATATCAACATTATTAAGTTCTCATTCTATATAGCCAATTAAAAGGTTTTTATAGACGCTTTTGGACGAAATTCTTTATACATTTCGATAACGTAAGTTTAGAGGCTATAAATTCGACTTCTCCAATTTTGAATTCAAAAGTGGCACCAAATATAATTTATTTGATCGTATTAGCAATTTTTTACCCAATTTTTTACGTTTTCATTATTTATAACTAACAAACAGGTTTTTCTAGACGCTTTTGGATGAAATTATTTGTATATTTCTCTTTAAAAGTAACATAAGTTTAGACGCAATAAAGTTCGACTTGCCCAATTTGAATTGAGAAGTGTCAACAGAAATAATTCATTTTATTAAATTAGCAACTTTATATCAACATTATTATGTTCTCATTCTATATAGCCAATTAAAAGGTTTTTATAGACGCTTTTGGACGAAATCCATTATACATTTCGATAACGTAAGTTTAGAGGCTATAAATTCGACTTCCCCAATTTTGAATTCAAAAGTGGCACCAAATATAATTTATTTGATTGTATTAGCAATTTTTTACCCAATTTTTGACGTTTTCATTATTTATAACTAATAAACAGGTTTTTCTAGACGCTTTTGGATGAAATTATTTGTATATTTCTCTTTAAAAATAACATAAGTTTAGATGCAATAAAGTTCGACTTGCCCAATTTGAATTGAGAAGTGTCACCAGAAATAATTCATTTTATTAAATTAGCAACTTTATATCAACATTATTATGTTCTCATTCTATATAGCCAATTAAAAGGTTTTTATAGACGCTTTTGGACGAAATCCATTATACATTTCGATAATGTAAGTTTAGAGGCTATAAATTCGACTTCTCCAATTTTGAATTCAAAAGTGGCACCAAATATAACTTATTTGATTACATTAGCAACTTTTTATCAACTTTATTACGTTTTCATTATTTATAACTAACAAATAGGTTTTTCTAGACGCTTTTGGATGAAATTATTTGTATATTTCTCTTTAAGAATAACATAAGTTTAGATGCAATAAGGTTCGACTTGCCCAATTTGAATTGAGAAGTGTCAACGGAAATAATTCATTTGATTAAATTAACAACTTTATATCAACATTATTATGTTCTCATTCTATATAGCCAATTAAAAGGTTTTTCTAGATGCTTTCGGACGAAATTCATTATACATTTCGATAACGTAAGTTTAGAGGCAATAAATTAGACTTCCCCAATTTTGAATTCAAAAGTGGCACCAAATATAACTTATTTGATTATATTAGCAACTTTTTATCAACTTTATTACGTTTTCATTATTTATAATTAACAAAAAGCTTTTTCTAGACGCTTTTGGATGAAATTATTTGTATATTTCTCTTTAATAATAACATAAGTTTAGATGTAATAAAGTTCGACTTGCCCAATTTGAATTGAGAAGTGTCACCAGAAATAATTCATTTGATTAAATTAGCAACTTTATATCAACATTATTATGTTCTCATTCTATATAGCCAATTAAAAGGTTTTTATAGACGCTTTTGGACGTAATCCATTATAAATTTCGATAACGTAAGTTTAGAGGCTATAAATTCGACTTCCCCAATTTTGAATTCAAAAGTGGCAACAAATATAATTTATTTGATTGAATTTGCAATTTTTTACCCAATTTTTTACGTTTTCATTATTTATAACTAACAAACAGGTTTTTCTAGACGCTTTTGGATGAAATTATTTGTATATTTCTCTTTAAAAATAACATAAGTTTAGATGCAATAAATTTCGACTTGCCCAATTTGAATTGAGAAATGTCACCAGAAATAATTCATTTGATTAAATTAGCAACTTTATATCAACATTATTATGTTCTCATTCTATATAGCCAATTAAAAGGTTTTTATAGACGCTTTTGGACGAAGTTCATTATACATTTCGATAACGTAAGTTTAGAGGCTATAAATTCGACTTCCCCAATTTTGAATTCAAAAGTGGCACCAAATATAATTTATTTGATTGTATTAGCAACTTTTTATCAAATTTTTTACGTTTTCATTATTTATACCTAACAAACAGGTTTTTCTAGACGCTTTTGGATGAAATTATTTGTATATTTCTCTTTAATAATAACATAAGTTTAGATGCAATAAAGTTCGACTTGCCCAATTTGAATTGAGAAGTGTCACCAGAAATAATTCATTTGATTAAATTAGCAACTTTATATCAACATTATTATGTTCTCATTCTATATAGCCAATTAAAAGGTTTTTATAGACGCTTTTGGACGAAATCCATTATACATTTCGATAACGTAAGTTTAGAGGCTATAAATTCGACTTCCCCAATTTTGAATTCAAAAGTGGCACCAAATATAATTTATTTGATTGTATTTGCACTTTTTTACCCAATTTTTTACGTTTTCATAATTTATAACTAACAAACAGGTTTTTCTAGACGCTTTTGGATGAAATTATTTGTATATTTCTCTTTAAAAATAACATAAGTTTAGATGCAATAAAGTTCGACTTGCCCAATTTGAATTGAGAAGTGTCACCAGAAATAATTCATTTTATTAAATTAGCAACTTAATATCAACATTATTATGTTCTCATTCTATATAGCCAATTAAAAGGTTTTTATAGACGCTTTTGGACGAAATCCATTATACATTTCGATAATGTAAGTTTAGAGGCTATAAATTCGACTTCCCCAATTTTGAATTCAAAATTGGCACCAAATATAATTTATTTGATTGAATTAGCAATTTTTTACCCAATTTTTTACGTTTTCATTATTTATAACTAACAAACAGGTTTTTCTAGATGCTTTTGGATGAAATTATTTTTATATTTCTCTTTAATAATAACATAAGTTTAGATGCAATAAAGTTCGACTTGCCCAATTTGAATTGAGAAATGTCACCAGAAATAATTCATTTGATTAAATTAGCAACTTTATATCAACATTATTATGTTCTCATTCTATATAGCCAATTATAAGGTTTGTCTAGACGCTTTTGGACGAAATTCATTATACATTTCGATAACGTAAGTTTAGAGGCAATAAATTAGACTTCCCCAATTTTGAATTCAAAAGTGGCACCAAATATAACTTATTTGATTATATTAGCAACTTTTTATCAACTTTATTATGTTTTCATTATTTATAATTAACAAAAAGGTTTTTCTAGACGCTTTTGGATGAAATTATATGTATATTTCTCTTTAAAAATAACATAAGTTTAGATGTAATAAAGTTCGACTTGCCCAATTTGAATTGAGAAGTGTCACCAGAAATAATTCATTTGATCAAATTAGCAACTTTATATCAACATTATTATGTTTTCATTCTATATAGCCAATTAAAAGGTTTTCTAGACGCTTTTGGATGAAATTATTTGTATATTTCTCTTTAAAAATAACATAAGTTTAGATGCAATAAAGTTCGACTTGCCCAATTTGAATTGAGAAGTGTCACCAGAAATAATTCATTTTATTAAATTAGCAACTTTATATCAACATTATTATGTTCTCATTCTATATAGCCAATTAAAAGGTTTTTATAGACGCTTTTGGACGAAATCCATTATACATTTCGATAATGTAAGTTTAGAGGCTATAAATTCGACTTCTCCAATTTTGAATTCAAAAGTGGCACCAAATATAACTTATTTGATCGTATTAGCAACTTTTTATCAACTTTATTACGTTTTCATTATTTATAACTAACAAATAGGTTTTTCTAGACGCTTTTGGATGAAATTATTTGTATATTTCTCTTTAAGAATAACATAAGTTTAGATGCAATAAGGTTCGACTTGCCCAATTTGAATTGAGAAGTGTCAACGGAAATAATTCATTTGATTAAATTAACAACTTTATATCAACATTATTATGTTCTCATTCTATATAGCCAATTAAAAGGTTTTTCTAGATGCTTTCGGACGAAATTCATTATACATTTCGATAACGTAAGTTTAGAGGCAATAAATTAGACTTCCCCAATTTTGAATTCAAAAGTGGCACCAAATATAACTTATTTGATTATATTAGCAACTTTTTATCAACTTTATTACGTTTTCATTATTTATAATTAACAAAAAGCTTTTTCTAGACGCTTTTGGATGAAATTATTTGTATATTTCTCTTTAATAATAACATAAGTTTAGATGTAATAAAGTTCGACTTGCCCAATTTGAATTGAGAAGTGTCACCAGAAATAATTCATTTGATTAAATTAGCAACTTTATATCAACATTATTATGTTCTCATTCTATATAGCCAATTAAAAGGTTTTTATAGACGCTTTTGGACGTAATCCATTATAAATTTCGATAACGTAAGTTTAGAGGCTATAAATTCGACTTCCCCAATTTTGAATTCAAAAGTGGCAACAAATATAATTTATTTGATTGAATTTGCAATTTTTTACCCAATTTTTTACGTTTTCATTATTTATAACTAACAAACAGGTTTTTCTAGACGCTTTTGGATGAAATTATTTGTATATTTCTCTTTAAAAATAACATAAGTTTAGATGCAATAAATTTCGACTTGCCCAATTTGAATTGAGAAATGTCACCAGAAATAATTCATTTGATTAAATTAGCAACTTTATATCAACATTATTATGTTCTCATTCTATATAGCCAATTAAAAGGTTTTTATAGACGCTTTTGGACGAAGTTCATTATACATTTCGATAACGTAAGTTTAGAGGCTATAAATTCGACTTCCCCAATTTTGAATTCAAAAGTGGCACCAAATATAATTTATTTGATTGTATTAGCAACTTTTTATCAAATTTTTTACGTTTTCATTATTTATACCTAACAAACAGGTTTTTCTAGACGCTTTTGGATGAAATTATTTGTATATTTCTCTTTAATAATAACATAAGTTTAGATGCAATAAAGTTCGACTTGCCCAATTTGAATTGAGAAGTGTCACCAGAAATAATTCATTTGATTAAATTAGCAACTTTATATCAACATTATTATGTTCTCATTCTATATAGCCAATTAAAAGGTTTTTATAGACGCTTTTGGACGAAATCCATTATACATTTCGATAACGTAAGTTTAGAGGCTATAAATTCGACTTCCCCAATTTTGAATTCAAAAGTGGCACCAAATATAATTTATTTGATTGTATTTGCACTTTTTTACCCAATTTTTTACGTTTTCATAATTTATAACTAACAAACAGGTTTTTCTAGACGCTTTTGGATGAAATTATTTGTATATTTCTCTTTAAAAATAACATAAGTTTAGATGCAATAAAGTTCGACTTGCCCAATTTGAATTGAGAAGTGTCACCAGAAATAATTCATTTTATTAAATTAGCAACTTAATATCAACATTATTATGTTCTCATTCTATATAGCCAATTAAAAGGTTTTTATAGACGCTTTTGGACGAAATCCATTATACATTTCGATAATGTAAGTTTAGAGGCTATAAATTCGACTTCCCCAATTTTGAATTCAAAATTGGCACCAAATATAATTTATTTGATTGAATTAGCAATTTTTTACCCAATTTTTTACGTTTTCATTATTTATAACTAACAAACAGGTTTTTCTAGATGCTTTTGGATGAAATTATTTTTATATTTCTCTTTAATAATAACATAAGTTTAGATGCAATAAAGTTCGACTTGCCCAATTTGAATTGAGAAATGTCACCAGAAATAATTCATTTGATTAAATTAGCAACTTTATATCAACATTATTATGTTCTCATTCTATATAGCCAATTATAAGGTTTGTCTAGACGCTTTTGGACGAAATTCATTATACATTTCGATAACGTAAGTTTAGAGGCAATAAATTAGACTTCCCCAATTTTGAATTCAAAAGTGGCACCAAATATAACTTATTTGATTATATTAGCAACTTTTTATCAACTTTATTATGTTTTCATTATTTATAATTAACAAAAAGGTTTTTCTAGACGCTTTTGGATGAAATTATATGTATATTTCTCTTTAAAAATAACATAAGTTTAGATGTAATAAAGTTCGACTTGCCCAATTTGAATTGAGAAGTGTCACCAGAAATAATTCATTTGATCAAATTAGCAACTTTATATCAACATTATTATGTTTTCATTCTATATAGCCAATTAAAAGGTTTTCTAGACGCTTTTGGATGAAATTATTTGTATATTTCTCTTTAAAAATAACATAAGTTTAGATGCAATAAAGTTCGACTTGCCCAATTTGAATTGAGAAGTGTCACCAGAAATAATTCATTTTATTAAATTAGCAACTTTATATCAACATTATTATGTTCTCATTCTATATAGCCAATTAAAAGGTTTTTATAGACGCTTTTGGACGAAATCCATTATACATTTCGATAATGTAAGTTTAGAGGCTATAAATTCGACTTCTCCAATTTTGAATTCAAAAGTGGCACCAAATATAACTTATTTGATCGTATTAGCAACTTTTTATCAACTTTATTACGTTTTCATTATTTATAACTAACAAATAGGTTTTTCTAGACGCTTTTGGATGAAATTATTTGTATATTTCTCTTTAAGAATAACATAAGTTTAGATGCAATAAGGTTCGACTTGCCCAATTTGAATTGAGAAGTGTCAACGGAAATAATTCATTTGATTAAATTAACAACTTTATATCAACATTATTATGTTCTCATTCTATATAGCCAATTAAAAGGTTTTTCTAGATGCTTTCGGACGAAATTCATTATACATTTCGATAACGTAAGTTTAGAGGCAATAAATTAGACTTCCCCAATTTTGAATTCAAAAGTGGCACCAAATATAACTTATTTGATTATATTAGCAACTTTTTATCAACTTTATTACGTTTTCATTATTTATCATTAACAAAAAGCTTTTTCTAGACGCTTTTGGATGAAATTATTTGTATATTTCTCTTTAATAATAACATAAGTTTAGATGTAATAAAGTTCGACTTGCCCAATTTGAATTGAGAAGTGTCACCAGAAATAATTCATTTGATTAAATTAGCAACTTTATATCAACATTATTATGTTCTCATTCTATATAGCCAATTAAAAGGTTTTTATAGACGCTTTTGGACGTAATCCATTATAAATTTCGATAACGTAAGTTTAGAGGCTATAAATTCGACTTCCCCAATTTTGAATTCAAAAGTGGCACCAAATATAATTTATTTGATTGAATTTGCAATTTTTTACCCAATTTTTTACGTTTTCATTATTTATAACTAACAAACAGGTTTTTCTAGACGCTTTTGGATGAAATTATTTGTATATTTCTCTTTAAAAATAACATAAGTTTAGATGCAATAAATTTCGACTTGCCCAATTTGAATTGAGAAGTGTCACCAGAAATAATTCATTTGATTAAATTAGCAACTTTATATCAACATTATTATGTTCTCATTCTATATAGCCAATTAAAAGGTTTTTATAGACGCTTTTGGACGAAATTCATTATACATTTCGATAACGTAAGTTTAGAGGCTATAAATTCGACTTCCCCAATTTTGAATTCAAAAGTGGCACCAAATATAATTTATTTGATTGTATTAGCAACTTTTTATCAAATTTTTTACGTTTTCATTATTTATACCTAACAAACAGGTTTTTCTAGACGCTTTTGGATGAAATTATTTGTATATTTCTCTTTAATAATAACATAAGTTTAGATGCAATAAAGTTCGACTTGCCCAATTTGAATTGAGAAGTGTCACCAGAAATAATTCATTTGATTAAATTAGCAACTTTATATCAACATTATTATGTTCTCATTCTATATAGCCAATTAAAAGGTTTTTATAGACGCTTTTGGACGAAATCCATTATACATTTCGATAACGTAAGTTTAGAGGCTATAAATTCGACTTCCCCAATTTTGAATTCAAAAGTGGCACCAAATATAATTTATTTGATTGTATTTGCACTTTTTTACCCAATTTTTTACGTTTTCATAATTTATAACTAACAAACAGGTTTTTCTAGACGCTTTTGGATGAAATTATTTGTATATTTAAAAATAACATAAGTTTAGATGCAATAAAGTTCGACTTGCCCAATTTGAATTGAGAAGTGTCACCAGAAATAATTCATTTTATTAAATTAGCAACTTAATATCAACATTATTATGTTCTCATTCTATATAGCCAATTAAAAGGTTTTTATAGACGCTTTTGGACGAAATCCATTATACATTTCGATAATGTAAGTTTAGAGGCTATAAATTCGACTTCCCCAATTTTGAATTCAAAATTGGCACCAAATATAATTTATTTGATTGAATTAGCAATTTTTTACCCAATTTTTTACGTTTTCATTATTTATAACTAACAAACAGGTTTTTCTAGATGCTTTTGGATGAAATTATTTTTATATTTCTCTTTAATAATAACATAAGTTTAGATGCAATAAAGTTCGACTTGCCCAATTTGAATTGAGAAATGTCACCAGAAATAATTCATTTGATTAAATTAGCAACTTTATATCAACATTATTATGTTCTCATTCTATATAGCCAATTATAAGGTTTGTCTAGACGCTTTTGGACGAAATTCATTATACATTTCGATAACGTAAGTTTAGAGGCAATAAATTAGACTTCCCCAATTTTGAATTCAAAAGTGGCACCAAATATAACTTATTTGATTATATTAGCAACTTTTTATCAACTTTATTATGTTTTCATTATTTATAATTAACAAAAAGGTTTTTCTAGACGCTTTTGGATGAAATTATATGTATATTTCTCTTTAAAAATAACATAA
This sequence comes from Lactuca sativa, assembly GCF_002870075.4. Lineage (NCBI taxonomy): Eukaryota > Viridiplantae > Streptophyta > Magnoliopsida > Asterales > Asteraceae > Lactuca > Lactuca sativa. Next base: position 8,197,962 of record NC_056626.2, on the reverse strand, counting down.
GTTTAGATGTAATAAAGTTCGACTTGCCCAATTTGAATTGAGAAGTGTCACCAGAAATAATTCATTTGATCAAATTAGCAACTTTATATCAACATTATTATGTTTTCATTCTATATAGCCAATTAAAAGGTTTTCTAGACGCTTTTGGATGAAATTATTTGTATATTTCTCTTTAATAATAACATAAGTTTAGATGCAATAAAGTTCGACTTGCCCAATTTGAATTGAGAAGTGTCACCAGAAATAATTCATTTGATTAAATTAGCAACATTATATCAACATTATTATGTTTTCATTCTATATAGCCAATTAAAAGGTTTTTATAGACGCTTTTGGACGAAATCCATTATATATTTCGATAACGTATGTTTAGAGGCTATAAATTCGACTTCCCGAATTTTGAATTCAAAAGTGGCACCAAATATAATTTATTTGATCGTATTAGCAATTTTTTACCCAATTTTTTACGTTTTCATTATTTATAACTAACAAACAGGTTTTTCTAGACGCTTTTGGATGAAATTATTTGTATATTTCTCTTTAAAAGTAACATAAGTTTAGATGCAATAAAGTTCGACTTGCCCAATTTGAATTGAGAAGTGTCACCAGAAATAATTCATTTTATTAAATTAGCAACTTAATATCAACATTATTATGTTCTCATTCTATATAGCCAATTAAAAGGTTTTTCTAGATGCTTTCGGACGAAATTCATTATACATTTCGATAACGTAAGTTTAGAGGCAATAAATTAGACTTCCCCAATTTTGAATTCAAAAGTGGCACCAAATATAACTTATTTGATTATATTAGCAACTTTTTATCAACTTTATTACGTTTTCATTATTTATAATTAACAAAAAGGTTTTTCTAGACGCTTTTGGATGAAATTATTTGTATATTTCTCTTTAATAATAACATAAGTTTAGATGTAATAAAGTTCGACTTGCCCAATTTGAATTGAGAAGTGTCACCAGAAATAATTCATTTGATTAAATTAGCAACTTTATATCAACATTATTATGTTCTCATTCTATATAGCCAATTAAAAGGTTTTTATAGACGCTTTTGGACGTAATCCATTATAAATTTCGATAACGTAAGTTTAGAGGCTATAAATTCGACTTCCCCAATTTTGAATTCAAAAGTGGCACCAAATATAATTTATTTGATTGAATTTGCAATTTTTTACCCAATTTTTTACGTTTTCATTATTTATAACTAACAAACAGGTTTTTCTAGACGCTTTTGGATGAAATTATTTGTATATTTCTCTTTAATAATAACATAAGTTTAGATGTAATAAAGTTCGACTTGCCCAATTTGAATTGAGAAGTGTCACCAGAAATAATTCATTTGATTAAATTAGCAACTTTATATCAACATTATTATGTTCTCATTCTATATAGCCAATTAAAAGGTTTTTATAGACGCTTTTGGACGTAATCCATTATAAATTTCGATAACGTAAGTTTAGAGGCTATAAATTCGACTTCCCCAATTTTGAATTCAAAAGTGGCACCAAATATAATTTATTTGATTGTATTAGCAACTTTTTATCAAATTTTTTACGTTTTCATTATTTATAACTAACAAACAGGTTTTTCTAGACGCTTTTGGATGAAATTATTTGTATATTTCTCTTTAATAATAACATAAGTTTAGATGCAATAAAGTTCGACTTGCCCAATTTGAATTGAGAAGTGTCACCAGAAATAATTCATTTGATTAAATTAGCAACTTTATATCAACATTATTATGTTCTCATTCTATATAGCCAATTAAAAGGTTTTTATAGACGCTTTTGGACGAAATCCATTATACATTTCGATAACGTAAGTCTAGAGGCTATAAATTCGACTTCCCCAATTTTGAATTCAAAAGTGGCACCAAATATAATTTATTTGATTGTATTTGCAATTTTTTACCCAATTTTTTACGTTTTCATAATTTATAACTAACAAACAGGTTTTTCTAGACGCTTTTGGATGAAATTATTTGTATATTTCTCTTTAAAAATAACATAAGTTTAGATGCAATAAAGTTCGACTTGCCCAATTTGAATTGAGAAGTGTCACCAGAAATAATTCATTTTATTAAATTAGCAACTTTATATCAACATTATTATGTTCTCATTCTATATAGCCAATTAAAAGGTTTTTATAGACGCTTTTGGACGAAATCCATTATACATTTCGATAATGTAAGTTTAGAGGCTATAAATTCGACTTCTCCAATTTTGAATTCAAAAGTGGCACCAAATATAACTTATTTGATTACATTAGCAACTTTTTATCAACTTTATTACGTTTTCATTATTTATAACTAACAAACAGGTTTTTCTAGACGCTTTTGGATGAAATTATTTGTATATTTCTCTTTAATAATAACATAAGTTTAGATGCAATAAAGTTCGACTTGCCCAATTTGAATTGAGAAGTGTCACCAGAAATAATTCATTTGATTAAATTAGCAACTTTATATCAACATTATTATGTTCTCATTCTATATAGCCAATGAAAAGGTTTTTATAGACGCTTTTGGACGAAATCCATTATAAATTTCGATAACGTAAGTTTAGAGGCTATAAATTGGACTTCCCCAATTTTGAATTCAAAATTGGCACCAAATATAATTTATTTGATTGTATTAGCAATTTTTACCCAATTTTTTACGTTTTCATTAATTATAACTAACAAACAGGTTTTTCTAGACGCTTTTGGATGAAATTATTTGTATATTTCTCTTTAAAAATAACATAAGTTTAGATGCAATAAAGTTCGACTTGCCCAATTTGAATTGAGAAGTGTCACCAGAAATAATTCATTTTATTAAATTAGCAACTTTATATCAACATTATTATGTTCTCATTCTATATAGCCAATTAAAAGGTTTTTATAGACGCTTTTGGACGTAATCCATTATAAATTTCGATAACGTAAGTTTAGAGGCTATAAATTCGACTTCCCCAATTTTGAATTCAAAAGTGGCACCAAATATAATTTATTTGATTGAATTTGCAATTTTTTACCCAATTTTTTACGTTTTCATTATTTATAACTAACAAACAGGTTTTTCTAGACGCTTTTGGATGAAATTATTTGTATATTTCTCTTTAATAATAACATAAGTTTAGATGTAATAAAGTTCGACTTGCCCAATTTGAATTGAGAAGTGTCACCAGAAATAATTCATTTGATTAAATTAGCAACTTTATATCAACATTATTATGTTCTCATTCTATATAGCCAATTAAAAGGTTTTTATAGACGCTTTTGGACGTAATCCATTATAAATTTCGATAACGTAAGTTTAGAGGCTATAAATTCGACTTCCCCAATTTTGAATTCAAAAGTGGCACCAAATATAATTTATTTGATTGTATTAGCAACTTTTTATCAAATTTTTTACGTTTTCATTATTTATAACTAACAAACAGGTTTTTCTAGACGCTTTTGGATGAAATTATTTGTATATTTCTCTTTAATAATAACATAAGTTTAGATGCAATAAAGTTCGACTTGCCCAATTTGAATTGAGAAGTGTCACCAGAAATAATTCATTTGATTAAATTAGCAACTTTATATCAACATTATTATGTTCTCATTCTATATAGCCAATTAAAAGGTTTTTATAGACGCTTTTGGACGAAATCCATTATACATTTCGATAACGTAAGTCTAGAGGCTATAAATTCGACTTCCCCAATTTTGAATTCAAAAGTGGCACCAAATATAATTTATTTGATTGTATTTGCAATTTTTTACCCAATTTTTTACGTTTTCATAATTTATAACTAACAAACAGGTTTTTCTAGACGCTTTTGGATGAAATTATTTGTATATTTCTCTTTAAAAATAACATAAGTTTAGATGCAATAAAGTTCGACTTGCCCAATTTGAATTGAGAAGTGTCACCAGAAATAATTCATTTTATTAAATTAGCAACTTTATATCAACATTATTATGTTCTCATTCTATATAGCCAATTAAAAGGTTTTTATAGACGCTTTTGGACGAAATCCATTATACATTTCGATAATGTAAGTTTAGAGGCTATAAATTCGACTTCTCCAATTTTGAATTCAAAAGTGGCACCAAATATAACTTATTTGATTACATTAGCAACTTTTTATCAACTTTATTACGTTTTCATTATTTATAACTAACAAACAGGTTTTTCTAGACGCTTTTGGATGAAATTATTTGTATATTTCTCTTTAATAATAACATAAGTTTAGATGCAATAAAGTTCGACTTGCCCAATTTGAATTGAGAAGTGTCACCAGAAATAATTCATTTGATTAAATTAGCAACTTTATATCAACATTATTATGTTCTCATTCTATATAGCCAATGAAAAGGTTTTTATAGACGCTTTTGGACGAAATCCATTATAAATTTCGATAACGTAAGTTTAGAGGCTATAAATTGGACTTCCCCAATTTTGAATTCAAAATTGGCACCAAATATAATTTATTTGATTGTATTAGCAATTTTTACCCAATTTTTTACGTTTTCATTAATTATAACTAACAAACAGGTTTTTCTAGACGCTTTTGGATGAAATTATTTGTATATTTCTCTTTAAAAATAACATAAGTTTAGATGCAATAAAGTTCGACTTGCCCAATTTGAATTGAGAAGTGTCACCAGAAATAATTCATTTTATTAAATTAGCAACTTTATATCAACATTATTATGTTCTCATTCTATATAGCCAATTAAAAGGTTTTTATAGACGCTTTTGGACGAAATCCATTATACATTTCGATAATGTAAGTTTAGAGGCTATAAATTCGACTTCTCCAATTTTGAATTCAAAAGTGGCACCAAATATAACTTATTTGATTACATTAGCAACTTTTTGTCAACTTTATTACGTTTTCATTATTTATAACTAACAAACAGGTTTTTCTAGACGCTTTTGGATGAAATTATTTGTATATTTCTCTTTAAAAATAACATAAGTTTAGATGCAATAAGGTTCGACTTGCACAATTTGAATTGAGAATTGTCAACGGAAATAATTCATTTGATTAAATTAGCAACTTTATATCAACATTATTATGTTCTCATTCTATATAGCCAATTAAAAGGTTTTTCTAGACGCTTTTGGACGAAATTCATTATACATTTCGATAACGTAAGTTTAGAGGCAATAAATTCGACTTCCCCAATTTTGAATTCAAAAGTGGCACCAAATATAACTTATTTGATTATATTAGCAACTTTTTATCAACTTTATTACGTTTTCATTATTTATAATTAACAAAAAGGTTTTTCTAGACGCTTTTGGATGAAATTATTTGTATATTTCTCTTTAATAATAACATAAGTTTACATGTAATAAAGTTCGACTTGCCCAATTTGAATTGAGAAGTGTCACCAGAAATAATTCATTTGATTAAATTAGCAACTTTATATCAACATTATTATGTTCTCATTCTATATAGCCAATTAAAAGGTTTTTATAGACGCTTTTGGACGAAATCCATTATAAATTTCGATAACGTAAGTTTAGAGGCTATAAATTCGACTTCCCCAATTTTGAATTCAAAATTGGCACCAAATATAATTTATTTGATTGAATTAGCAATTTTTTACCCAATTTTTTACGTTTTCATTATTTATAACTAACAAACAGGTTTTTCTAGACGCTTTTGGATGAAATTATTTGTATATTTCTCTTTAAAATAACATAAGTTTAGATGCAATAAAGTTCGACTTGCCCAAATTGAATTGAGAAGTGTCACCAGAAATAATTCATTTGATTAAATTAGCAACTTTATATCAACATTATTAAGTTCTCATTCTATATAGCCAATTAAAAGGTTTTTATAGACGCTTTTGGACGAAATTCTTTATACATTTCGATAACGTAAGTTTAGAGGCTATAAATTCGACTTCTCCAATTTTGAATTCAAAAGTGGCACCAAATATAATTTATTTGATCGTATTAGCAATTTTTTACCCAATTTTTTACGTTTTCATTATTTATAACTAACAAACAGGTTTTTCTAGACGCTTTTGGATGAAATTATTTGTATATTTCTCTTTAAAAGTAACATAAGTTTAGACGCAATAAAGTTCGACTTGCCTAATTTGAATTGAGAAGTGTCAACAGAAATAATTCATTTTATTAAATTAGCAACTTTATATCAACATTATTATGTTCTCATTCTATATAGCCAATTAAAAGGTTTTTATAGACGCTTTTGGACGAAATCCATTATACATTTCGATAACGTAAGTTTAGAGGCTATAAATTCGACTTCCCCAATTTTGAATTCAAAAGTGGCACCAAATATAATTTATTTGATTGTATTAGCAATTTTTTACCCAATTTTTGACGTTTTCATTATTTATAACTAATAAACAGGTTTTTCTAGACGCTTTTGGATGAAATTATTTGTATATTTCTCTTTAAAAATAACATAAGTTTAGATGCAATAAAGTTCGACTTGCCCAATTTGAATTGAGAAGTGTCACCAGAAATAATTCATTTTATTAAATTAGCAACTTTATATCAACATTATTATGTTCTCATTCTATATAGCCAATTAAAAGGTTTTTATAGACGCTTTTGGACGAAATCCATTATACATTTCGATAATGTAAGTTTAGAGGCTATAAATTCGACTTCTCCAATTTTGAATTCAAAAGTGGCACCAAATATAACTTATTTGATTACATTAGCAACTTTTTATCAACTTTATTACGTTTTCATTATTTATAACTAACAAATAGGTTTTTCTAGACGCTTTTGGATGAAATTATTTGTATATTTCTCTTTAAGAATAACATAAGTTTAGATGCAATAAGGTTCGACTTGCCCAATTTGAATTGAGAAGTGTCAACGGAAATAATTCATTTGATTAAATTAACAACTTTATATCAACATTATTATGTTCTCATTCTATATAGCCAATTAAAAGGTTTTTCTAGATGCTTTCCGACGAAATTCATTATACATTTCGATAACGTAAGTTTAGAGGCAATAAATTAGACTTCCCCAATTTTGAATTCAAAAGTGGCACCAAATATAACTTATTTGATTATATTAGCAACTTTTTATCAACTTTATTACGTTTTCATTATTTATAATTAACAAAAAGCTTTTTCTAGACGCTTTTGGATGAAATTATTTGTATATTTCTCTTTAATAATAACATAAGTTTAGATGTAATAAAGTTCGACTTGCCCAATTTGAATTGAGAAGTGTCACCAGAAATAATTCATTTGATTAAATTAGCAACTTTATATCAACATTATTATGTTCTCATTCTATATAGCCAATTAAAAGGTTTTTATAGACGCTTTTGGACGTAATCCATTATAAATTTCGATAACGTAAGTTTAGAGGCTATAAATTCGACTTCCCCAATTTTGAATTCAAAAGTGGCACCAAATATAATTTATTTGATTGAATTTGCAATTTTTTACCCAATTTTTTACGTTTTCATTATTTATAACTAACAAACAGGTTTTTCTAGACGCTTTTGGATGAAATTATTTGTATATTTCTCTTTAAAAATAACATAAGTTTAGATGCAATAAATTTCGACTTGCCCAATTTGAATTGAGAAATGTCACCAGAAATAATTCATTTGATTAAATTAGCAACTTTATATCAACATTATTATGTTCTCATTCTATATAGCCAATTAAAAGGTTTTTATAGACGCTTTTGGACGAAATTCATTATACATTTCGATAACGTAAGTTTAGAGGCTATAAATTCGACTTCCCCAATTTTGAATTCAAAAGTGGCACCAAATATAATTTATTTGATTGTATTAGCAACTTTTTATCAAATTTTTTACGTTTTCATTATTTATACCTAACAAACAGGTTTTTCTAGACGCTTTTGGATGAAATTATTTGTATATTTCTCTTTAATAATAACATAAGTTTAGATGCAATAAAGTTCGACTTGCCCAATTTGAATTGAGAAGTGTCACCAGAAATAATTCATTTGATTAAATTAGCAACTTTATATCAACATTATTATGTTCTCATTCTATATAGCCAATTAAAAGGTTTTTATAGACGCTTTTGGACGAAATCCATTATACATTTCGATAACGTAAGTTTAGAGGCTATAAATTCGACTTCCCCAATTTTGAATTCAAAAGTGGCACCAAATATAATTTATTTGATTGTATTTGCACTTTTTTACCCAATTTTTTACGTTTTCATAATTTATAACTAACAAACAGGTTTTTCTAGACGCTTTTGGATGAAATTATTTGTATATTTCTCTTTAAAAATAACATAAGTTTAGATGCAATAAAGTTCGACTTGCCCAATTTGAATTGAGAAGTGTCACCAGAAATAATTCATTTTATTAAATTAGCAACTTAATATCAACATTATTATGTTCTCATTCTATATAGCCAATTAAAAGGTTTTTATAGACGCTTTTGGACGAAATCCATTATACATTTCGATAATGTAAGTTTAGAGGCTATAAATTCGACTTCCCCAATTTTGAATTCAAAATTGGCACCAAATATAATTTATTTGATTGAATTAGCAATTTTTTACCCAATTTTTTACGTTTTCATTATTTATAACTAACAAACAGGTTTTTCTAGATGCTTTTGGATGAAATTATTTTTATATTTCTCTTTAATAATAACATAAGTTTAGATGCAATAAAGTTCGACTTGCCCAATTTGAATTGAGAAATGTCACCAGAAATAATTCATTTGATTAAATTAGCAACTTTATATCAACATTATTATGTTCTCATTCTATATAGCCAATTAAAAGGTTTTTATAGACGCTTTTGGACGTAATCCATTATAAATTTCGATAACGTAAGTTTAGAGGCTATAAATTCGACTTCCCCAATTTTGAATTCAAAAGTGGCACCAAATATAATTTATTTGATTGAATTTGCAATTTTTTACCCAATTTTTTACGTTTTCATTATTTATAACTAACAAACAGGTTTTTCTAGACGCTTTTGGATGAAATTATTTGTATATTTCTCTTTAAAAATAACATAAGTTTAGATGCAATAAATTTCGACTTGCCCAATTTGAATTGAGAAATGTCACCAGAAATAATTCATTTGATTAAATTAGCAACTTTATATCAACATTATTATGTTCTCATTCTATATAGCCAATTAAAAGGTTTTTATAGACGCTTTTGGACGAAATTCATTATACATTTCGATAACGTAAGTTTAGAGGCTATAAATTCGACTTCCCCAATTTTGAATTCAAAAGTGGCACCAAATATAATTTATTTGATTGTATTAGCAACTTTTTATCAAATTTTTTACGTTTTCATTATTTATACCTAACAAACAGGTTTTTCTAGACGCTTTTGGATGAAATTATTTGTATATTTCTCTTTAATAATAACATAAGTTTAGATGCAATAAAGTTCGACTTGCCCAATTTGAATTGAGAAGTGTCACCAGAAATAATTCATTTGATTAAATTAGCAACTTTATATCAACATTATTATGTTCTCATTCTATATAGCCAATTAAAAGGTTTTTATAGACGCTTTTGGACGAAATCCATTATACATTTCGATAACGTAAGTTTAGAGGCTATAAATTCGACTTCCCCAATTTTGAATTCAAAAGTGGCACCAAATATAATTTATTTGATTGTATTAGCAATTTTTTACCCAATTTTTGACGTTTTCATTATTTATAACTAATAAACAGGTTTTTCTAGACGCTTTTGGATGAAATTATTTGTATATTTCTCTTTAAAAATAACATAAGTTTAGATGCAATAAAGTTCGACTTGCCCAATTTGAATTGAGAAGTGTCACCAGAAATAATTCATTTTATTAAATTAGCAACTTTATATCAACATTATTATGTTCTCATTCTATATAGCCAATTAAAAGGTTTTTATAGACGCTTTTGGACGAAATCCATTATACATTTCGATAATGTAAGTTTAGAGGCTATAAATTCGACTTCTCCAATTTTGAATTCAAAAGTGGCACCAAATATAACTTATTTGATTACATTAGCAACTTTTTATCAACTTTATTACGTTTTCATTATTTATAACTAACAAATAGGTTTTTCTAGACGCTTTTGGATGAAATTATTTGTATATTTCTCTTTAAGAATAACATAAGTTTAGATGCAATAAGGTTCGACTTGCCCAATTTGAATTGAGAAGTGTCAACGGAAATAATTCATTTGATTAAATTAACAACTTTATATCAACATTATTATGTTCTCATTCTATATAGCCAATTAAAAGGTTTTTCTAGATGCTTTCGGACGAAATTCATTATACATTTCGATAACGTAAGTTTAGAGGCAATAAATTAGACTTCCCCAATTTTGAATTCAAAAGTGGCACCAAATATAACTTATTTGATTATATTAGCAACTTTTTATCAACTTTATTACGTTTTCATTATTTATAATTAACAAAAAGCTTTTTCTAGACGCTTTTGGATGAAATTATTTGTATATTTCTCTTTAATAATAACATAAGTTTAGATGTAATAAAGTTCGACTTGCCCAATTTGAATTGAGAAGTGTCACCAGAAATAATTCATTTGATTAAATTAGCAACTTTATATCAACATTATTATGTTCTCATTCTATATAGCCAATTAAAAGGTTTTTATAGACGCTTTTGGACGTAATCCATTATAAATTTCGATAACGTAAGTTTAGAGGCTATAAATTCGACTTCCCCAATTTTGAATTCAAAAGTGGCACCAAATATAATTTATTTGATTGAATTTGCAATTTTTTACCCAATTTTTTACGTTTTCATTATTTATAACTAACAAACAGGTTTTTCTAGACGCTTTTGGATGAAATTATTTGTATATTTCTCTTTAAAAATAACATAAGTTTAGATGCAATAAATTTCGACTTGCCCAATTTGAATTGAGAAATGTCACCAGAAATAATTCATTTGATTAAATTAGCAACTTTATATCAACATTATTATGTTCTCATTCTATATAGCCAATTAAAAGGTTTTTATAGACGCTTTTGGACGAAATTCATTATACATTTCGATAACGTAAGTTTAGAGGCTATAAATTCGACTTCCCCAATTTTGAATTCAAAAGTGGCACCAAATATAATTTATTTGATTGTATTAGCAACTTTTTATCAAATTTTTTACGTTTTCATTATTTATACCTAACAAACAGGTTTTTCTAGACGCTTTTGGATGAAATTATTTGTATATTTCTCTTTAATAATAACATAAGTTTAGATGCAATAAAGTTCGACTTGCCCAATTTGAATTGAGAAGTGTCACCAGAAATAATTCATTTGATTAAATTAGCAACTTTATATCAACATTATTATGTTCTCATTCTATATAGCCAATTAAAAGGTTTTTATAGACGCTTTTGGACGAAATCCATTATACATTTCGATAACGTAAGTTTAGAGGCTATAAATTCGACTTCCCCAATTTTGAATTCAAAAGTGGCACCAAATATAATTTATTTGATTGTATTTGCACTTTTTTACCCAATTTTTTACGTTTTCATAATTTATAACTAACAAACAGGTTTTTCTAGACGCTTTTGGATGAAATTATTTGTATATTTCTCTTTAAAAATAACATAAGTTTAGATGCAATAAAGTTCGACTTGCCCAATTTGAATTGAGAAGTGTCACCAGAAATAATTCATTTTATTAAATTAGCAACTTAATATCAACATTATTATGTTCTCATTCTATATAGCCAATTAAAAGGTTTTTATAGACGCTTTTGGACGAAATCCATTATACATTTCGATAATGTAAGTTTAGAGGCTATAAATTCGACTTCCCCAATTTTGAATTCAAAATTGGCACCAAATATAATTTATTTGATTGAATTAGCAATTTTTTACCCAATTTTTTACGTTTTCATTATTTATAACTAACAAACAGGTTTTTCTAGATGCTTTTGGATGAAATTATTTTTATATTTCTCTTTAATAATAACATAAGTTTAGATGCAATAAAGTTCGACTTGCCCAATTTGAATTGAGAAATGTCACCAGAAATAATTCATTTGATTAAATTAGCAACTTTATATCAACATTATTATGTTCTCATTCTATATAGCCAATTATAAGGTTTGTCTAGACGCTTTTGGACGAAATTCATTATACATTTCGATAACGTAAGTTTAGAGGCAATAAATTAGACTTCCCCAATTTTGAATTCAAAAGTGGCACCAAATATAACTTATTTGATTATATTAGCAACTTTTTATCAACTTTATTATGTTTTCATTATTTATAATTAACAAAAAGGTTTTTCTAGACGCTTTTGGATGAAATTATATGTATATTTCTCTTTAAAAATAACATAAGTTTAGATGTAATAAAGTTCGACTTGCCCAATTTGAATTGAGAAGTGTCACCAGAAATAATTCATTTGATCAAATTAGCAACTTTATATCAACATTATTATGTTTTCATTCTATATAGCCAATTAAAAGGTTTTCTAGACGCTTTTGGATGAAATTATTTGTATATTTCTCTTTAATAATAACATAAGTTTAGATGCAATAAAGTTCGACTTGCCCAATTTGAATTGAGAAGTGTCACCAGAAATAATTCATTTGATTAAATTTGCAACATTATATCAACATTATTATGTTTTCATTCTATATAGCCAATTAAAAGGTTTTTATAGACGCTTTTGGACGAAATCCATTATATATTTCGATAACGTAAGTTTAGAGGCTATAAATTCGACTTCCCGAATTTTGAATTCAAAAGTGGCACCAAATATAATTTATTTGATCGTATTAGCAATTTTTTACCCAATTTTTTACGTTTTCATTATTTATAACTAACAAACAGGTTTTTCTAGACGCTTTTGGATGAAATTATTTGTATATTTCTCTTTAAATGTAACATAAGTTTAGATGCAATAAAGTTCGACTTGCCCAATTTGAATTGAGAAGTGTCACCAGAAATTATTCATTTTATTAAATTAGCAACTTAATATCAACATTATTATGTTCTCATTCTATATAGCCAATTAAAAGGTTTTTCTAGATGCTTTCGGACGAAATTCATTATACATTTCGATAACGTAAGTTTAGAGGCAATAAATTAGACTTCCCCAATTTTGAATTCAAAAGTGGCACCAAATATAACTTATTTGATTATATTAGCAACTTTTTATCAACTTTATTACGTTTTCATTATTTATAATTAACAAAAAGGTTTTTCTAGACGCTTTTGGATGAAATTATTTGTATATTTCTCTTTAATAATAACATAAGTTTAGATGTAATAAAGTTCGACTTGCCCAATTTGAATTGAGAAGTGTCACCAGAAATAATTCATTTGATTAAATTAGCAACTTTATATCAACATTATTATGTTCTCATTCTATATAGCCAATTAAAAGGTTTTTATAGACGCTTTTGGACGAAATCCATTATACATTTCGATAACGTAAGTTTAGAGGCTATAAATTCGACTTCCCCAATTTTGAATTCAAAAGTGGCACCAAATATAATTTATTTGATTGTATTAGCAACTTTTTATCAAATTTTTTACGTTTTCATTATTTATACCTAACAAACAGGTTTTTCTAGACGCTTTTGGATGAAATTATTTGTATATTTCTCTTTAATAATAACATAAGTTTAGATGCAATAAAGTTCGACTTGCCCAATTTGAATTGAGAAGTGTCACCAGAAATAATTCATTTGATTAAATTAGCAACTTTATATCAACATTATTATGTTCTCATTCTATATAGCCAATTAAAAGGTTTTTATAGACGCTTTTGGACGAAATCCATTATACATTTCGATAACGTAAGTTTAGAGGCTATAAATTCGACTTCCCCAATTTTGAATTCAAAAGTGGCACCAAATATAATTTATTTGATTGAATTTGCAATTTTTTACCCAATTTTTTACGTTTTCATTATTTATAACTAACAAACAGGTTTTTCTAGACGCTTTTGGATGAAATTATTTGTATATTTCTCTTTAAAAATAACATAAGTTTAGATGCAATAAAGTTCGACTTGCCCAATTTGAATTGAGAAGTGTCACCAGAAATAATTCATTTGATTAAATTAGCAACTTTATATCAACATTATTATGTTCTCATTCTATATAGCCAACTAAAAGGTTTTTATAGACGCTTTTGGACGAAATTCATTATACATTTCGATAACGTAAGTTTAGAGGCTATAAATTCGACTTCCCCAATTTTGAATTCAAAAGTGGCACCAAATATAATTTATTTGATTGTATTAGCAACTTTTTATCAAATTTTTTACGTTTTCATTATTTATAACTAACAAACAGGTTTTTCTAGACGCTTTTGGATGAAATTATTTGTATATTTCTCTTTAATAATAACATAAGTTTAGATGCAATAAAGTTCGACTTGCCCAATTTGAATTGAGAAGTGTCACCAGAAATAATTCATTTGATTAAATTAGCAACTTTATATCAACATTATTATGTTCTCATTCTATATAGCCAATTAAAAGGTTTTTATAGACGCTTTTGGACGAAATCCATTATACATTTCGATAACGTAAGTTTAGAGGCTATAAATTCGACTTCCCCAATTTTGAATTCAAAAGTGGCACCAAATATAATTTATTTGATTGTATTTGCACTTTTTTACCCAATTTTTTACGTTTTCATAATTTATAACTAACAAACAGGTTTTTCTAGACGCTTTTGGATGAAATTATTTGTATATTTCTCTTTAAAAATAACATAAGTTTAGATGCAATAAAGTTCGACTTGCCCAATTTGAATTGAGAAGTGTCACCAGAAATAATTCATTTTATTAAATTAGCAACTTTATATCAACATTATTATGTTCTCATTCTATATAGCCAATTAAAAGGTTTTTATAGACGCTTTTGGACGAAATCCATTATACATTTCGATAATGTAAGTTTAGAGGCTATAAATTCGACTTCTCCAATTTTGAATTCAAAAGTGGCACCAAATATAATTTATTTGATTGTATTAGCAACTTTTTATCAAATTTTGTACGTTTTCATTATTAATAACTAACAAACAGGTTTTTCTAGACGCTTTTGGATGAAATTATTTGTATATTTCTCTTTAATAATAACATAAGTTTAGATGCAATAAAGTTCGACTTGCCCAATTTGAATTGAGAAGTGTCACCAGAAATAATTCATTTGATTAAATTAGCAACTTTATATCAACATTATTATGTTCTCATTCTATATAGCCAATTAAAAGGTTTTTATAGACGCTTTTGGACGAAATCCATTATACATTTCGATAACGTAAGTTTAGAGGCTATAAATTCGACTTCCCCAATTTTGAATTCAAAAGTGGCATCAAATATAATTTATTTGATTGTATTAGCAAATTTTTACCCAATTTTTTACGTTTTCATTATTTATAACAAACAAACAGGTTTTTCTAGACGCTTTTGGATGAAATTATTTGTATATTTCTCTTTAAAAATAACATAAGTTTAGATTCAATAAAGTTCGACTTGCCCAATTTGAATTGAGAAGTGTCACCAGAAATAATTCATTTTATTAAATTAGCAACTTTATATCAACATTATTATGTTCTCATTCTATATAGCCAATTAAAAGGTTTTTATAGACGCTTTTGGACGAAATCCATTATACATTTCGATAATGTAAGTTTAGAGGCTATAAATTCGACTTCTCCAATTTTGAATTCAAAAGTGGCACCAAATATAACTTATTTGATTACATTAGCAACTTTTTATCAACTTTATTACGTTTTCATTATTTATAACTAACAAACAGGTTTTTCTAGACGCTTTTGGATGAAATTATTTGTATATTTCTCTTTAAAAATAACATAAGTTTAGATGCAATAAGGTTCGACTTGCCCAATTTGAATTGAGAAGTGTCAACGGAAATAATTCATTTGATTAAATTAGCAACTTTATATCAACATTATTATGTTCTCATTCTATATAGCCAATTAAAAGGTTTTTCTAGACGCTTTTGGACGAAATTAATTATACATTTCGATAACGTAAGTTTAGAGGCAATAAATTAGACTTCCCCAATTTTGAATTCAAAAGTGGCACCAAATATAACTTATTTGATTATATTAGCAACTTTTTATCAACTTTATTACGTTTTCATTATTTATAATTAACAAAAAGGTTTTTCTAGACGCTTTTGGATGAAATTATTTGTATATTTCTCAATAATAATAACATAAGTTTAGATGTAATAAAGTTCGACTTGCCCAATTTGAATTGAGAAGTGTCACCAGAAATAATTCATTTGATTAAATTAGCAACTTTATATCAACATTATTATGTTCTCATTCTATATAGCCAATTAAAAGGTTTTTATAGACGCTTTTGGACGAAATCCATTATAAATTTCGATAACGTAAGTTTAGAGGCTATAAATTCGACTTCCCCAATTTTGAATTCAAAATTGGCACCAAATATAATTTATTTGATTGAATTTGCAATTTTTAACCCAATTTTTTACGTTTTCATTATTTATAACTAACAAACAGGTTTTTCTAGACGCTTTTGGATGAAATTATTTGTATATTTCTCTTTAAAAATAACATAAGTTTAGATGCAATAAAGTTCGACTTGCCCAATTTGAATTGAGAAGTGTCACCAGAAATAATTCATTTGATTAAATTAGAAACTTTATATCAACATTATTATGTTCTCATTCTATATAGCCAATTAAAAGGTTTTTATAGACGCTTTTGGACGAAATTCATTATACATTTCGATAATGTAAGTTTAGAGGCTATAAATTTGACTTCCCCAATTTTGAATTCAAAAGTGGCACTAAATATAATTTATTTGATTGTATTAGCAACTTTTTATCAAATTTTTTACGTTTTCATTATTTATAACTAACAAACAGGTTTTTCTAGACGCTTTTGGATGAAATTATTTGTATATTTCTCTTTAATAATAACATAAGTTTAGATGCAATAAAGTTCGACTTGCCCAATTTGAATTGAGAAGTGTCACCAGAAATAATTCATTTGATTAAATTAGCAACTTTATATCAACATTATTATGTTCTCATTCTATATAGCCAATTAAAAGGTTTTTATAGACGCTTTTGGACGAAATCCATTATACATTTCGATAACGTAAGTTTAGAGGCTATAAATTCGACTTCCCCAATTTTGAATTCAAAAGTGGCACCAAATATAATTTATTTGATTGTATTTGCAATTTTTTACCCAATTTTTTACGTTTTCATAATTTATAACTAACAAACAGGTTTTTCTAGACGCTTTTGGATGAAATTATTTGTATATTTCTCTTTAAAAATAACATAAGTTTAGATGCAATAAAGTTCGACTTGCCCAATTTGAATTGAGAAGTGTCACCAGAAATAATTCATTTTATTAAATTAGCAACTTTATATCAACATTATTATGTTCTCATTCTATATAGCCAATTAAAAGGTTTTTATAGACGCTTTTGGACGAAATCCATTATGCATTTCGATAATGTAAGTTTAGAGGCTATAAATTCGACTTCTCCAATTTTGAATTCAAAAGTGGCACCAAATATAACTTATTTGATTACATTAGCAACTTTTTATCAACTTTATTACGTTTTCATTATTTATAACTAACAAACAGGTTTTTCTAGACGCTTTTGGATGAAATTATTTGTATATTTCTCTTTAATAATAACATAAGTTTAGATGCAATAAAGTTCGACTTGCCCAATTTGAATTGAGAAGTGTCACCAGAAATAATTCATTTGATTAAATTAGCAACTTTATATCAACATTATTATGTTCTCATTCTATATAGCCAATTAAAAGGTTTTTCTAGACGCTTTTGGACGAAATTCATTATACATTTCGATAACGTAAGTTTAGAGGCAATAAATTAGACTTCCCCAATTTTGAATTCAAAAGTGGCACCAAATATAACTTATTTGATTATATTAGCAACTTTTTATCAACTTTATTATGTTTTCATTATTTATAATTAACAAAAAGGTTTTTCTAGACGCTTTTGGATGAAATTATTTGTATATTTCTCTTTAAAAATAACATAAGTTTAGATGCAATAAAGCTCGACTTGCCCAAATTGAATTGAGAAGTGTCACCAGAAATAATTCATTTGGTTAAATTAGCAACTTTATATCAACATTATTATGTTCTCATTCTATATAGCCAATTAAAAGGTTTTTATAGACGCTTTTGGACAAAATTCATTATACATTTCGATAACGTAAGTTTAGAGGCTATAAATTCGACTTCCCCAATTTTGAATTCAAAAGTGGCACCAAATATAATTTATTTGATTGTATTAGCAACTCTTTATCAAATTTTTTACGTTTTCATTATTTATAACTGACAAACAGGTTTTTCTAGACGCTTTTGGATGAAATTATTTGTATATTTCTCTTTAATAATAACATAAGTTTAGATGCAATAAAGTTCGACTTGCCCAATTTGAATTGAGAAGTGTCACCAGAAATAATTCATTTGATTAAATTAGCAACTTTATATCAACATTATTATGTTCTCATTCTATATAGCCAATTAAAAGGTTTTTCTAGACGCTTTTGGACGAAATTCATTATACATTTCGATAACGTAAGTTTAGAGGCAATAAATTAGACTTCCCCAATTTTGAATTCAAAAGTGGCACCAAATATAACTTATTTGATTATATTAGCAACTTTTTATCAACTTTATTATGTTTTCATTATTTATAATTAACAAAAAGGTTTTTCTAGACGCTTTTGGATGAAATTATTTGTATATTTCTCTTTAAAAATAACATAAGTTTAGATGCAATAAAGCTCGACTTGCCCAAATTGAATTGAGAAGTGTCACCAGAAATAATTCATTTGGTTAAATTAGCAACTTTATATCAACATTATTATGTTCTCATTCTATATAGCCAATTAAAAGGTTTTTATAGACGCTTTTGGACAAAATTCATTATACATTTCGATAAAGTAAGTTTAGAGGCTATAAATTCGACTTCCCCAATTTTGAATTCAAAAGTGGCACCAAATATAATTTATTTGATTGTATTAGCAACTCTTTATCAAATTTTTTACGTTTTCATTATTTATAACTGACAAACAGGTTTTTCTAGACGCTTTTGGATGAAATTATTTGTATATTTCTCTTTAATAATAACATAAGTTTAGATGCAATAAAGTTCGACTTGCCCAATTTGAATTGAGAAGTGTCACCAGAAATAATTCATTTGATTAAATTAGCAACTTTATATCAACATTATTATGTTCTCATTCTATATAGCCAATTAAAAGGTTTTTATAGACGCTTTTGGACGAAATCCATTATACATTTCGATAACGTAAGTTTAGAGGCTATAAATTCGACTTCCCGAATTTTGAATTCAAAAGTGGCACCAAATATAATTTATTTGATTGTATTAGCAATTTTTTACCCAATTTTTTACGTTTTCATTATTTATAACTAACAAACAGGTTTTTCTAGTCGCTTTTGGATGAAATTATTTGTATATTTCTCTTTAAAAGTAACATAAGTTTAGATGCAACAAAGTTCGACTTGCCCAATTTGAATTGAGAAGTGTCACCAGAAATAATTCATTTGATTAAATTAGCAACTTTATATCAACATTATTATGTTCTCATTCTATATAGCCAATTAAAAGGTTTTTATAGACGCTTTTGGACGAAATTCATTATACATTTCGATAACGTAAGTTTAGAGGCTATAAATTCGACTTCCCCAATTTTGAATTCAAAAGTGGCACCAAATATAATTTATTTGATTGTATTAGCAACTTTTTATCAAATTTTTTACGTTTTCATTATTTATAACTAACAAACAGGTTTTTCTAGACGCTTTTGGATGAAATTATTTGTATATTTCTCTTTAATAATAACATAAGTTTAGATGCAATAATGTTCGACTTGCCCAATTTGAATTGAGAAGTGTCACCAGAAATAATTCATTTTATTAAATTAGCAACTTTATATCAACATTATTATGTTCTCATTCTATATAGCCAATTAAAAGGTTTTTATAGACGCTTTTGGACGAAATCCATTATACATTTCGATAACGTAAGTTTAGAGGCTATAAATTCGACTTCCCCAATTTTGAATTCAAAAGTGGCACCAAATATAATTTATTTGATTGTATTTGCAATTTTTTACCCAATTTTTTACGTTTTCATAATTTATAACTAACAAACAGGTTTTTCTAGACGCTTTTGGATGAAATTATTTGTATATTTCTCTTTAAAAATAACATAAGTTTAGATGCAATAAAGTTCGAATTGCCCAATTTGAATTGAGAAGTGTCACCAGAAATAATTCATTTTATTAAATTAGCAACTTTATATCAACATTATTATGTTCTCATTCTATATAGCCAATTAAAAGGTTTTTATAGACGCTTTTGGATGAAATCCATTATACATTTCGATAATGTAAGTTTAGAGGCTATAAATTCGACTTCTCCAATTTTGAATTCAAAAGTGGCACCAAATATAACTTATTTGATTACATTAGCAACTTTTTATCAACTTTATTACGTTTTCATTATTTATAACTAACAAACAGGTTTTTCTAGACGCTTTTGGATGAAATTATTTGTATATTTCTCTTTAATAATAACATAAGTTTAGATGCAATAAAGTTCGACTTGCCCAATTTGAATTGAGAAGTGTCACCAGAAATAATTCATTTGATTAAATTAGCAACTTTATATCAACATTATTATGTTCTCATTCTATATAGCCAATTAAAAGGTTTTTCTAGACGCTTTTGGACGAAATTCATTATACATTTCGATAACGTAAGTTTAGAGGCAATAAATTAGACTTCCCCAATTTTGAATTCAAAAGTGGCACCAAATTTAACTTATTTGATTATATTAGCAACTTTTTATCAACTTTATTATGTTTTCATTATTTATAATTAACAAAAAGGTTTTTCTAGACGCTTTTGGATGAAATTATTTGTATATTTCTCTTTAAAAATAACATAAGTTTAGATGCAATAAAGCTCGACTTGCCCAAATTGAATTGAGAAGTGTCACCAGAAATAATTCATTTGGTTAAATTAGCAACTTTATATCAACATTATTATGTTCTCATTCTATATAGCCAATTAAAAGGTTTTTATAGACGCTTTTGGACGAAATTAATTATACATTTCGATAACGTAAGTTTAGAGGCTATAAATTCGACTTCCCCAATTTTGAATTCAAAAGTGGCACCAAATATAATTTATTTGATTGTATTAGCAACTTCTTATCAAATTTTTTATGTTTTCATTATTTATAACTGACAAACAGGTTTTTCTAGACGCTTTTGGATGAAATTATTTGTATATTTCTCTTTAATAATAACATAAGTTTAGATGCAATAAAGTTCGACTTGCCCAATTTGAATTGAGAAGTGTCACCAGAAATAATTCATTTGATTAAATTAGCAACTTTATATCAACATTATTATGTTCTCATTCTATATAGCCAATTAAAAGGTTTTTCTAGACGCTTTTGGACGAAATTCATTATACATTTCGATAACGTAAGTTTAGAGGCAATAAATTAGACTTCCCCAATTTTGAATTCAAAAGTGGCACCAAATATAACTTATTTGATTATATTAGCAACTTTTTATCAACTTTATTATGTTTTCATTATTTATAATTAACAAAAAGGTTTTTCTAGACGCTTTTGGATGAAATTATTTGTATATTTCTCTTTAAAAATAACATAAGTTTAGATGCAATAAAGCTCGACTTGCCCAAATTGAATTGAGAAGTGTCACCAGAAATAATTCATTTGGTTAAATTAGCAACTTTATATCAACATTATTATGTTCTCATTCTATATAGCCAATTAAAAGGTTTTTATAGACGCTTTTGGACGAAATTCATTATACATTTCGATAACGTAAGTTTAGAGGCTATAAATTCGACTTCCCCAATTTTGAATTCAAAAGTGGCACCAAATATAATTTATTTGATTGTATTAGCAACTTTTTATCAAATTTTTTACGTTTTCATTATTTATAACTGACAAACAGGTTTTTCTAGACGCTTTTGGATGAAATTATTTGTATATTTCTCTTTAATAATAACATAAGTTTAGATGCAATAAAGTTCGACTTGCCCAATTTGAATTGAGAAGTGTCACCAGAAATAATTCATTTGATTAAATTAGCAACTTTATATCAACATTATTATGTTCTCATTCTATATAGCCAATTAAAAGGTTTTTATAGACGCTTTTGGACGAAATCCATTATACATTTCGATAACGTAAGTTTAGAGGCTATAAATTCGACTTCCCGAATTTTGAATTCAAAAGTGGCACCAAATATAATTTATTTGATCGTATTAGCAATTTTTTACCCAATTTTTTACGTTTTCATTATTTATAACTAACAAACAGGTTTTTCTAGACGCTTTTGGATGAAATTATTTGTATATTTCTCTTTAAAAGTAACATAAGTTTAGATGCAATAAAGCTCGACTTGCCCAAATTGAATTGAGAAGTGTCACCAGAAATAATTCATTTGGTTAAATTAGCAACTTTATATCAACATTATTATGTTCTCATTCTATATAGCCAATTAAAAGGTTTTTATAGACGCTTTTGGACGAAATTCATTATACATTTCGATAACGTAAGTTTAGAGGCTATAAATTCGACTTCCCCAATTTTGAATTCAAAAGTGGCACCAAATATAATTTATTTGATTGTATTAGCAACTTTTTATCAAATTTTTTACGTTTTCATTATTTATAACTAACAAACAGGTTTTTCTAGACGCTTTTGGATGAAATTATTTGTATATTTCTCTTTAATAATAACATAAGTTTAGATGCAATAATGTTCGACTTGCCCAATTTGAATTGAGAAGTCTCACCAGAAATAATTCATTTTATTAAATTAGCAACTTTATATCAACATTATTATGTTCTCATTCTATATAGCCAATTAAAAGGTTTTTATAGACGCTTTTGGACGAAATCCATTATACATTTCGATAACGTAAGTTTAGAGGCTATAAATTCGACTTCCCCAATTTTGAATTCAAAAGTGGCACCAAATATAATTTATTTGATTGTATTTGCAATTTTTTACCCAATTTTTTACGTTTTCATAATTTATAACTAACAAACAGGTTTTTCTAGACGCTTTTGGATGAAATTATTTGTATATTTCTCTTTAAAAATAACATAAGTTTAGATGCAATAAAGTTCGAATTGCCCAATTTGAATTGAGAAGTGTCACCAGAAATAATTCATTTTATTAAATTAGCAACTTTATATCAACATTATTATGTTCTCATTCTATATAGCCAATTAAAAGGTTTTTATAGACGCTTTTGGATGAAATCCATTATACATTTCGATAATGTAAGTTTAGAGGCTATAAATTCGACTTCTCCAATTTTGAATTCAAAAGTGGCACCAAATATAACTTATTTGATTACATTAGCAACTTTTTATCAACTTTATTACGTTTTCATTATTTATAACTAACAAACAGGTTTTTCTAGACGCTTTTGGATGAAATTATTTGTATATTTCTCTTTAATAATAACATAAGTTTAGATGCAATAAAGTTCGACTTGCCCAATTTGAATTGAGAAGTGTCACCAGAAATAATTCATTTGATTAAATTAGCAACTTTATATCAACATTATTATGTTCTCATTCTATATAGCCAATTAAAAGGTTTTTCTAGACGCTTTTGGACGAAATTCATTATACATTTCGATAACGTAAGTTTAGAGGCAATAAATTAGACTTCCCCAATTTTGAATTCAAAAGTGGCACCAAATTTAACTTATTTGATTATATTAGCAACTTTTTATCAACTTTATTATGTTTTCATTATTTATAATTAACAAAAAGGTTTTTCTAGACGCTTTTGGATGAAATTATTTGTATATTTCTCTTTAAAAATAACATAAGTTTAGATGCAATAAAGCTCGACTTGCCCAAATTGAATTGAGAAGTGTCACCAGAAATAATTCATTTGGTTAAATTAGCAACTTTATATCAACATTATTATGTTCTCATTCTATATAGCCAATTAAAAGGTTTTTATAGACGCTTTTGGACGAAATTAATTATACATTTCGATAACGTAAGTTTAGAGGCTATAAATTCGACTTCCCCAATTTTGAATTCAAAAGTGGCACCAAATATAATTTATTTGATTGTATTAGCAACTTCTTATCAAATTTTTTATGTTTTCATTATTTATAACTGACAAACAGGTTTTTCTAGACGCTTTTGGATGAAATTATTTGTATATTTCTCTTTAATAATAACATAAGTTTAGATGCAATAAAGTTCGACTTGCCCAATTTGAATTGAGAAGTGTCACCAGAAATAATTCATTTGATTAAATTAGCAACTTTATATCAACATTATTATGTTCTCATTCTATATAGCCAATTAAAAGGTTTTTCTAGACGCTTTTGGACGAAATTCATTATACATTTCGATAACGTAAGTTTAGAGGCAATAAATTAGACTTCCCCAATTTTGAATTCAAAAGTGGCACCAAATATAACTTATTTGATTATATTAGCAACTTTTTATCAACTTTATTATGTTTTCATTATTTATAATTAACAAAAAGGTTTTTCTAGACGCTTTTGGATGAAATTATTTGTATATTTCTCTTTAAAAATAACATAAGTTTAGATGCAATAAAGCTCGACTTGCCCAAATTGAATTGAGAAGTGTCACCAGAAATAATTCATTTGGTTAAATTAGCAACTTTATATCAACATTATTATGTTCTCATTCTATATAGCCAATTAAAAGGTTTTTATAGACGCTTTTGGACGAAATTCATTATACATTTCGATAACGTAAGTTTAGAGGCTATAAATTCGACTTCCCCAATTTTGAATTCAAAAGTGGCACCAAATATAATTTATTTGATTGTATTAGCAACTTTTTATCAAATTTTTTACGTTTTCATTATTTATAACTGACAAACAGGTTTTTCTAGACGCTTTTGGATGAAATTATTTGTATATTTCTCTTTAATAATAACATAAGTTTAGATGCAATAAAGTTCGACTTGCCCAATTTGAATTGAGAAGTGTCACCAGAAATAATTCATTTGATTAAATTAGCAACTTTATATCAACATTATTATGTTCTCATTCTATATAGCCAATTAAAAGGTTTTTATAGACGCTTTTGGACGAAATCCATTATACATTTCGATAACGTAAGTTTAGAGGCTATAAATTCGACTTCCCGAATTTTGAATTCAAAAGTGGCACCAAATATAATTTATTTGATCGTATTAGCAATTTTTTACCCAATTTTTTACGTTTTCATTATTTATAACTAACAAACAGGTTTTTCTAGACGCTTTTGGATGAAATTATTTGTATATTTCTCTTTAAAAGTAACATAAGTTTAGATGCAATAAAGCTCGACTTGCCCAAATTGAATTGAGAAGTGTCACCAGAAATAATTCATTTGGTTAAATTAGCAACTTTATATCAACATTATTATGTTCTCATTCTATATAGCCAATTAAAAGGTTTTTATAGACGCTTTTGGACGAAATTCATTATACATTTCGATAACGTAAGTTTAGAGGCTATAAATTCGACTTCCCCAATTTTGAATTCAAAAGTGGCACCAAATATAATTTATTTGATTGTATTAGCAACTTTTTATCAAATTTTTTACGTTTTCATTATTTATAACTGACAAACAGGTTTTTCTAGACGCTTTTGGATGAAATTATTTGTATATTTCTCTTTAATAATAACATAAGTTTAGATGCAATAAAGTTCGACTTGCCCAATTTGAATTGAGAAGTGTCACCAGAAATAATTCATTTGATTAAATTAGCAACTTTATATCAACATTATTATGTTCTCATTCTATATAGCCAATTAAAAGGTTTTTATAGACGCTTTTGGACGAAATCCATTATACATTTCGATAACGTAAGTTTAGAGGCTATAAATTCGACTTCCCGAATTTTGAATTCAAAAGTGGCACCAAATATAATTTATTTGATCGTATTAGCAATTTTTTACCCAATTTTTTACGTTTTCATTATTTATAACTAACAAACAGGTTTTTCTAGACGCTTTTGGATGAAATTATTTGTATATTTCTCTTTAAAAGTAACATAAGTTTAGATGCAATAAAGTTCGACTTGCCCAATTTGAATTGAGAAGTGTCACCAGAAATAATTCATTTTATTAAATTAGCAACTTTATATCAACATTATTATGTTCTCATTCTATATAGCCAATTAAAAGGTTTTTATAGACGCTTTTGGACGAAATCCATTATACATTTCGATAATGTAAGTTTAGAGGCTATAAATTCGACTTCTCCAATTTTGAATTCAAAAGTGGCACCAAATATAACTTATTTGATTACATTAGCAACTTTATATCAACTTTATTACGTTTTCATTATTTATAACTAACAAACAGGTTTTTCTAGACGCTTTTGGATGAAATTATTTTTATATTTCTCTTTAATAATAACATAAGTTTAGATGCATTAAGTTCGACTTGCCCAATTTGAATTGAGAAGTGTCACCAGAAATAATTCATTTGATTAAATTAGCAACTTTATATCAACATTATTATGTTCTCATTCTATATAGCCAATTAAAAGGTTTTTCTAGACGCTTTTGGACGAAATTCATTATACATTTCGATAACGTAAGTTTAGAGGCAATAAATTAGACTTCCCCAATTTTGAATTCAAAAGTGGCACCAAATATAACTTATTTGATTATATTAGCAACTTTTTATCAACTTTATTATGTTTTCATTATTTATAATTAACAAAAAGGTTTTTCTAGACGCTTTTGGATGAAATTATTTGTATATTTCTCTTTAAAAATAACATAAGTTTAGATGCAATAAAGCTCGACTTGCCCAAATTGAATTGAGAAGTGTCACCAGAAATAATTCATTTGGTTAAATTAGCAACTTTATATCAACATTATTATGTTCTCATTCTATATAGCCAATTAAAAGGTTTTTATAGACGCTTTTGGACGAAATTCATTATACATTTCGATAACGTAAGTTTAGAGGCTATAAATTCGACTTCCCCAATTTTGAATTCAAAAGTGGCACCAAATATAATTTATTTGATTGTATTAGCAACTTTTTATCAAATTTTTTACGTTTTCATTATTTATAACTGACAAACAGGTTTTTCTAGACGCTTTTGGATGAAATTATTTGTATATTTCTCTTTAATAATAACATAAGTTTAGATGCAATAAAGTTCGACTTGCCCAATTTGAATTGAGAAGTGTCACCAGAAATAATTCATTTGATTAAATTAGCAACTTTATATCAACATTATTATGTTCTCATTCTATATAGCCAATTAAAAGGTTTTTATAGACGCTTTTGGACGAAATCCATTATACATTTCGATAACGTAAGTTTAGAGGCTATAAATTCGACTTCCCGAATTTTGAATTCAAAAGTGGCACCAAATATAATTTATTTGATCGTATTAGCAATTTTTTACCCAATTTTTTACGTTTTCATTATTTATAACTAACAAACAGGTTTTTCTAGACGCTTTTGGATGAAATTATTTGTATATTTCTCTTTAAAAGTAACATAAGTTTAGATGCAATAAAGCTCGACTTGCCCAAATTGAATTGAGAAGTGTCACCAGAAATAATTCATTTGGTTAAATTAGCAACTTTATATCAACATTATTATGTTCTCATTCTATATAGCCAATTAAAAGGTTTTTATAGACGCTTTTGGACGAAATTCATTATACATTTCGATAACGTAAGTTTAGAGGCTATAAATTCGACTTCCCCAATTTTGAATTCAAAAGTGGCACCAAATATAATTTATTTGATTGTATTAGCAACTTTTTATCAAATTTTTTACGTTTTCATTATTTATAACTGACAAACAGGTTTTTCTAGACGCTTTTGGATGAAATTATTTGTATATTTCTCTTTAATAATAACATAAGTTTAGATGCAATAAAGTTCGACTTGCCCAATTTGAATTGAGAAGTGTCACCAGAAATAATTCATTTGATTAAATTAGCAACTTTATATCAACATTATTATGTTCTCATTCTATATAGCCAATTAAAAGGTTTTTATAGACGCTTTTGGACGAAATCCATTATACATTTCGATA
Organism: Lactuca sativa; assembly: GCF_002870075.4. Taxonomy (NCBI): domain Eukaryota; kingdom Viridiplantae; phylum Streptophyta; class Magnoliopsida; order Asterales; family Asteraceae; genus Lactuca; species Lactuca sativa. The sequence continues at coordinate 8,169,818 of NC_056626.2, read as the reverse complement.
ACGTAAGTTTAGAGGCTATAAATTCGACTTCCCGAATTTTGAATTCAAAAGTGGCACCAAATATAATTTATTTGATCGTATTAGCAATTTTTTACCCAATTTTTTACGTTTTCATTATTTATAACTAACAAACAGGTTTTTCTAGACGCTTTTGGATGAAATTATTTGTATATTTCTCTTTAAAAGTAACATAAGTTTAGATGCAATAAAGCTCGACTTGCCCAAATTGAATTGAGAAGTGTCACCAGAAATAATTCATTTGGTTAAATTAGCAACTTTATATCAACATTATTATGTTCTCATTCTATATAGCCAATTAAAAGGTTTTTATAGACGCTTTTGGACGAAATTCATTATACATTTCGATAACGTAAGTTTAGAGGCTATAAATTCGACTTCCCCAATTTTGAATTCAAAAGTGGCACCAAATATAATTTATTTGATTGTATTAGCAACTTTTTATCAAATTTTTTACGTTTTCATTATTTATAACTGACAAACAGGTTTTTCTAGACGCTTTTGGATGAAATTATTTGTATATTTCTCTTTAATAATAACATAAGTTTAGATGCAATAAAGTTCGACTTGCCCAATTTGAATTGAGAAGTGTCACCAGAAATAATTCATTTGATTAAATTAGCAACTTTATATCAACATTATTATGTTCTCATTCTATATAGCCAATTAAAAGGTTTTTATAGACGCTTTTGGACGAAATCCATTATACATTTCGATAACGTAAGTTTAGAGGCTATAAATTCGACTTCCCGAATTTTGAATTCAAAAGTGGCACCAAATATAATTTATTTGATCGTATTAGCAATTTTTTACCCAATTTTTTACGTTTTCATTATTTATAACTAACAAACAGGTTTTTCTAGACGCTTTTGGATGAAATTATTTGTATATTTCTCTTTAAAAGTAACATAAGTTTAGATGCAATAAAGTTCGACTTGCCCAATTTGAATTGAGAAGTGTCACCAGAAATAATTCATTTTATTAAATTAGCAACTTTATATCAACATTATTATGTTCTCATTCTATATAGCCAATTAAAAGGTTTTTATAGACGCTTTTGGACGAAATCCATTATACATTTCGATAATGTAAGTTTAGAGGCTATAAATTCGACTTCTCCAATTTTGAATTCAAAAGTGGCACCAAATATAACTTATTTGATTACATTAGCAACTTTATATCAACTTTATTACGTTTTCATTATTTATAACTAACAAACAGGTTTTTCTAGACGCTTTTGGATGAAATTATTTTTATATTTCTCTTTAATAATAACATAAGTTTAGATGCAATAAAGTTCGACTTGCCCAATTTGAATTGAGAAGTGTCACCAGAAATAATTCATTTGATTAAATTAGCAACTTTATATCAACATTATTATGTTCTCATTCTATATAGCCAATTAAAAGGTTTTTCTAGACGCTTTTGGACGAAATTCATTATACATTTCGATAACGTAAGTTTAGAGGCAATAAATTAGACTTCCCCAATTTTGAATTCAAAAGTGGCACCAAATATAACTTATTTGATTATATTAGCAACTTTTTATCAACTTTATTATGTTTTCATTATTTATAATTAACAAAAAGGTTTTTCTAGACGCTTTTGGATGAAATTATTTGTATATTTCTCTTTAAAAATAACATAAGTTTAGATGCAATAAAGCTCGACTTGCCCAAATTGAATTGAGAAGTGTCACCAGAAATAATTCATTTGGTTAAATTAGCAACTTTATATCAACATTATTATGTTCTCATTCTATATAGCCAATTAAAAGGTTTTTATAGACGCTTTTGGACGAAATTCATTATACATTTCGATAACGTAAGTTTAGAGGCTATTCGACTTCCCCAATTTTGAATTCAAAAGTGGCACCAAATATAATTTATTTGATTGTATTAGCAACTTTTTATCAAATTTTTTACGTTTTCATTATTTATAACTGACAAACAGGTTTTTCTAGACGCTTTTGGATGAAATTATTTGTATATTTCTCTTTAATAATAACATAAGTTTAGATGCAATAAAGTACGACTTGCCCAATTTGAATTGAGAAGTGTCACCAGAAATAATTCATTTGATTAAATTAGCAACTTTATATCAACATTATTATGTTCTCATTCTATATAGCCAATTAAAAGGTTTTTATAGACGCTTTTGGACGAAATCCATTATACATTTCGATAACGTAAGTTTAGAGGCAATAAATTAGACTTCCCCAATTTTGAATTCAAAAGTGGCACCAAATATAATTTATTTGATTGTATTTGCAATTTTTTACCCAATTTTTTACGTTTTCATACTTTATAACTAACAAACAGGTTTTTCTAGACGCTTTTGGATGAAATTATTTGTATATTTCTCTTTAAAAATAACATAAGTTTAGATGCAATAAAGTTCGACTTGCCCAATTTGAATTGAGAAGTGTCACCAGAAATAATTCATTTTATTAAATTAGCAACTTTATATCAACATTATTATGTTCTCATTCTATATAGCCAATTAAAAGGTTTTTATAGACGCTTTTGGACGAAATCCATTATACATTTCGATAATGTAAGTTTAGAGGCTATAAATTCGACTTCTCCAATTTTGAAAATTCAAAAGTGGCACCAAATATAACTTATTTGATTACATTAGCAACTTTTTATCAACTTTATTACGTTTTCATTATTTATAACTAACAAACAGGTTTTTCTAGACGCTTTTGGATGAAATTATTTGTATATTTCTCTTTAATAATAACATAAGTTTAGATGCAATAAAGTTCGACTTGCCCAATTTGAATTGAGAAGTGTCACCAGAAATAATTCATTTGATTAAATTAGCAACTTTATATCAACATTATTATGTTCTCATTCTATATAGCCAATTAAAAGGTTTTTCTAGACACTTTTGGACGAAATTCATTATACATTTCGATAACGTAAGTTTAGAGGCAATAAATTAGACTTCCCCAATTTTGAATTCAAAAGTGGCACCAAATATAACTTATTTGATTATATTAGCAACTTTTTATCAACTTTATTATGTTTTCATTATTTATAATTAACAAAAAGGTTTTTCTAGACGCTTTTGGATGAAATTATTTGTATATTTCTCTTTAAAAATAACATAAGTTTAGATGCAATAAAGCTCGACTTGCCCAAATTGAATTGAGAAGTGTCACCAAAAATAATTCATTTGGTTAAATTAGCAACTTTATATCAACATTATTATGTTCTCATTCTATATAGCCAATTAAAAGGTTTTTATAGACGCTTTTGGGCGAAATTCATTATACATTTCGATAACGTAAGTTTAGAGGCTATAAATTCGACTTCCCCAATTTTGAATTCAAAAGTGGCACCAAGTATAATTTATTTGATTGTATTAGCAACTTTTTATCAAATTTTTTACGTTTTCATTATTTATAACTGACAAACAGGTTTTTCTAGACGCTTTTGGATGAAATTATTTGTATATTTCTCTTTAATAATAACATAAGTTTAGATGCAATAAAGTTCGACTTGCCCAATTTGAATTGAGAAGTGTCACCAGAAATAATTCATTTTATTAAATTAGCAACTTTATGTCAACATTATTATGTTCTCATTCTATATAGCCAATTAAAAGGTTTTTATAGACGCTTTTGGACGAAATCCATTATACATTTCGATAATGTAAGTTTAGAGGCTATAAATTCGACTTCCCCAATTTTGAATTCAAAATTGGCACCAAATATAATTTATTTGATTGAATTTGCAATTTCTTACCCAATTTTTTACGTTTTCATTATTTATAACTAACAAACAGGTTTTTCTAGACGCTTTTGGATGAAATTATTTGTATATTTCTCTTTAAAAATAACATAAGTTTAGATGCAATAAAGTTCGACTTGCCCAATTTGAATTGAGAAGTGTCACCAGAAATAATTCATTTGATTAAATTAGCAACTTTATATCAACATTATTATGTTCTCATTCTATATAGCCAATTAAAAGGTTTTTATAGACGCTTTTGGACGAAATCCATTATACATTTCGATAATGTAAGTTTAGAGGCCATAAATTCGACTTCCCGAATTTTGAATTCAAAAGTGGCACCAAATATAATTTATTTGATCGTATTAGCAATTTTTTACCCAATTTTTTACGTTTTCATTATTTATAACTAACAAACAGGTTTTTCTAGACGCTTTTGGATGAAATTATTTGTATATTTCTCTTTAAAAGTAACATAAGTTTAGATGCAAAAAAGTTCGACTTGCCCAATTTGAATTGAGAAGTGTCACCAGAAATAATTCATTTTATTAAATTAGCAACTTTATATCAACATTATTATGTTCTCATTCTATATAGCCAATTAAAAGGTTTTTATAGACGCTTTTGGACGAAATCCATTATACATTTCGATAATGTAAGTTTAGAAACTATAAATTCGACTTCTCCAATTTTGAATTCAAAAGTGGCACCAAATATAACTTATTTGATTACATTAGCAACTTTTTATCAACTTTATTACGTTTTCATTATTTATAACTAACAAACAGGTTTTTCTAGACGCTTTTGGATGAAATTATTTGTATATTTCTCTTTAATAATAACATAAGTTTAGATGCAATAAAGTTCGACTTGCCCAATTTGAATTGAGAAGTGTCACCAGAAATAATTCATTTGATTAAATTAGCAACTTTATATCAACATTATTATGTTCTCATTCTATATAGCCAATTAAAAGGTTTTTCTAGACACTTTTGGACGAAATTCATTATACATTTCGATAACGTAAGTTTAGAGGCAATAAATTAGACTTCCCCAATTTTGAATTCAAAAGTGGCACCAAATATAACTTATTTGATTATATTAGCAACTTTTTATCAACTTTATTATGTTTTCATTATTTATAATTAACAAAAAGGTTTTTCTAGACGCTTTTGGATGAAATTATTTGTATATTTCTCTTTAAAAATAACATAAGTTTAGATGCAATAAAGTTCGACTTGCCCAATTTGAATTGAGAAGTGTCACCAGAAATAATTCATTTTATTAAATTAGCAACTTTATATCAACATTATTATGTTCTCATTCTATATAGCCAATTAAAAGGTTTTTATAGACGCTTTTGGACGAAATCCATTATAAATTTCGATAACGTAAGTTTAGAGGCTATAAATTCGACTTCCCCAATTTTGAATTCAAAATTGGCACCAAATATAATTTATTTGATTGAATTAGCAATTTTTTACCCAATTTTTTACGTTTTCATTATTTATAACTGACAAACAGGTTTTTCTAGACGCTTTTGGATGAAATTATTTGTATATTTCTCTTTAAAAATAACATAAGTTTAGATGCAATAAAGTTCGATTTGCCCAAATTGAATTGAGAAGTGTCACCAGAAATAATTCATTTGATTAAATTAGCAACTTTATATCAACATTATTAAGTTCTCATTCTATATAGCCAATTAAAAGGTTTTTATAGACGCTTTTGGACGAAATTCTTTATACATTTCGATAACGTAAGTTTAGAGGCTATAAATTCGACTTCCCCAATTTTGAATTCAAAAGTGGCACCAAATATAATTTATTTGATTGTATTAGCAACTTTTTATCAAATTTTTTACGTTTTCATTATTTATAACTAACAAACAGGTTTTTCTAGACGCTTTTGGATGAAATTATTTGTATATTTCTCTTTAATAATAACATAAGTTTAGATGCAATAAAGTTCGACTTGCCCAATTTGAATTGAGAAGTGTCACCAGAAATAATTCATTTGATTAAATTAGCAACTTTATATCAACATTATTATGTTCTCATTCTATATAGCCAATTAAAAGGTTTTTTTATAGACGCTTTTGGACGAAATCCATTATACATTTCGATAACGTAAGTTTAGAGGCTATAAATTCGACTTCCCGAATTTTGAATTCAAAAGTGGCACCAAATATAATTTATTTGATCGTATTAGCAATTTTTTACCCAATTTTTTACGTTTTCATTATTTATAACTAACAATCAGGTTTTTCTAGACGCTTTTGGATGAAATTATTTGTATATTTCTCTTTAAAAATAACATAAGTTTAGATGCAATAAAGTTCGACTTGCCCAATTTGAATTGAGAAGTGTCACCAGAAATAATTCATTTTATTAAATTAGCAACTTTATATCAACATTATTATGTTCTCATTCTATATAGCCAATTAAAAGGTTTTTATAGACGCTTTTGGACGAAATCCATTATACATTTCGATAATGTAAGTTTAGAGGCTATAAATTCGACTTCTCCAATTTTGAATTCAAAAGTGGCACCAAATATAACTTATTTGATTACATTAGCAACTTTTTATCAACTTTATTACGTTTTCATTATTTATAACTAACAAACAGGTTTTTCTAGACGCTTTTGGATGAAATTATTTGTATATTTCTCTTTAATAATAACATAAGTTTAGATGCAATGAAGTTCGACTTGCCCAATTTCAATTGAGAAGTGTCACCAGAAATAATTCATTTGAGTAAATTAGCAACTTTATGTCAACATTATTATGTTCTCATTCTATATAGCCAATTAAAAGGTTTTTCTAGACGCTTTTGGACGAAATTCATTATACATTTCGATAACGTAAGTTTAGAGGCAATAAATTAGACTTCCCCAATTTTGAATTCAAAAGTGGCACCAAATATAACTTATTTGATTATATTAGCAACTTTTTATCAACTTTATTACGTTTTCATTATTTATAATTAACAAAAAGGTTTTTCTAGACGCTTTTGGATGAAATTATTTGTATATTTCTCTTTAAAAATAACATAAGTTTAGATGCAATAAAGTTCGACTTGCCCAATTTGAATTGAGAAGTGTCACTAGAAATAATTCATTTGATTAAATTAGCAACTTTATATCAACATTATTATGTTCTCATTCTATATAGCCAATTAACAGGTTTTTATAGACGCTTTTGGACGAAATCCATTATAAATTTCGATAACGTAAGTTTAGAGGCTATAAATTCGACTTCCCCAATTTTGAATTCAAAAGTGGCACCAAATATAACTTATTTGATTATATTAGCAACTTTTTATCAACTTTATTATGTTTTCATTATTTATGATTAACAAAAAGGTTTTTCTAGACGCTTTTGGATGAAATTATTTGTATATTTCTCTTTAAAAATAACATAAGTTTAGATGCAATAAAGCTCGACTTGCCCAAATTGAATTGAGAAGTGTCACCAGAAATAATTCATTTGGTTAAATTAGCAACTTTATATCAACATTATTACGTTCTCATTCTATATAGCCAATTAAAAGGTTTTTATAGACGCTTTTGGGCGAAATTCATTATACATTTCGATAACGTAAGTTTAGAGGCTATAAATTCGACTTCCCCAATTTTGAATTCAAAAGTGGCACCAAATATAATTTATTTGATTGTATTAGCAACTTTTTATCAAATTTTTTACGTTTTCATTATTTATAACTGACAAACAGGTTTTTCTAGATGCTTTTGGATGAAATTATTTGTATATTTCTCTTTAATAATAACATAAGTTTAGATGCAATAAAGTTCGACTTGCCCAATTTGAATTGAGAAGTGTCACCAGAAATAATTCATTTGATTAAATTAGCAACTTTATATCAACATTATTATGTTCTCATTCTATATAGCCAATTAAAAGGTTTTTATAGACGCTTTTGGACGAAATCCATTATACATTTCGATAACGTAAGTTTAGAGGCTATAAATTCGACTTCCCGAATTTTGAATTCAAAAGTGGCACCAAATATAATTTATTTGATCGTATTAGCAATTTTTTACCCAATTTTTTACGTTT